>NC_029789.2:99578692-99611463 GCF_000816755.2 Arachis ipaensis | reverse complement strand
GATCATGTCTTCAATCACGCCTGATGGGTATTTAGTGGAGCCATCAGCAAGTTGGAGACATATCCGGGTTGGTTTGACTTCTTCAGTTAAGCCAAGCTTTCTGATAGTGGATGCAGGTATTAGGTTGATGCTTGCCCCATGATCGCATAAAGCTGTCTTGGTGCATTGACCTTCTAATATGCATGGTATCATAAAACTCCCAGGGTCTTTAAGCTTTTCAGGAAAGCTTTTTAGAATCACTGCACTACATTCTTCAATGAGGAGAACTCTTTCTGTTTCTCTCCAATCCTTTTTATGACTCAAGATCTCTTTCATGAACTTGGAATAAGAAGGTATTTGCTCAAGTGCCTCTGCAAATGGAATCTTTATTTCAATAGTCCTAAGATAATCTGCAAAGCGAGCAAATTGCTTATCCTGTTCCTCTTTCCGGATTTTTTGAGGATAAGGTATCTTGGCTTTATATTCCTCAACCTTAGTTGCTGTAGGTTTATTGCGTACAGAAGTGGCTGAAGAAGCCTTTTTAGAGAGGATGTCATCAGCACTTGTGTGTGTCTGATCCCTCACTGGCAATTGAGTGCCAGAGTCAGAAGCTGGAGTGACGTGAGACGCCAACTCCTTGTCTGTTCCTGGCGTCTGAACGCCAGAACTGTGCCCATTTTGGGCGTTCAACGCCATATCCTTGCTTGTTTCTGGCGTTGAACGCCAGTCCTTGCTTATTACTGGCGTTGAACGCTAGTCCTGGGCATGGTCTGGGCGTTCAGCGCCAGCTTTCCACCAGATTTCTGGCGTTTTAACGCCAGAATTACTTTTCCCTGGGCTCTTACTGTCCTCAGGTGAATTTTGGGTGGTTTGCTCATTCCTTAGCTCTTTGCTGCCTTGAGGTGGGGTATTTAATGTTTTCCCACTTCTTAATTGAACTGCTTGGCATTCTTCTGTTATTTGTCTTGACAGCTGCTGCTTTGTTTGCTTCAATTGTTCTTCCATATTTATATTAGCCATCCTTGTCTCTTGTAGTTTATCCTTGAATTCGGCTAACTGCTTTGTTAGAAAGTCCAATTTTGAACCCACTCTGAAAATATTTCAGAGGGGCATTTTCGTAGCATCTCTCTGTATCTCTCCCAGGCATCATAAAGAGATTCACTATCTCCTTGTTTAAAGCCTTGGATGTCCAGCCTTAGCTGTGTCATCCGTTTTAGGGGAAAGTATTGATTCATGAATTTTTCTGTCAGCTGTTTCCATGTCCTTATGCTGGCCTTAGGTTGGTTATTCAACCACCTCTTAGCTTGATCTTTTACAGCAAATGGAAACAGTAATAGTCTGTAGACATCCTGATCTATTTCTTTATCATGTACTGTGTCAGCAATTTGTAGAAACTGTGCCAGAAACTCTGTAGGTTCTTCCTGTGGAAGACCGAAATACTGGCAACTTTGCTGCACCATGATAATGAGCTGAGGATTCAACTCAAAGCTACTGACTCCAATGGAGGGTATGCAGATGCTACTCCCATATGAAGCAGTAGAGGGGTTAGAATATGACCCCAGAGTCCTCCTGGACTGTTCATTTCCGCTTAGGTCCATGATGGAGAAAGGGAGATGATGTAAAATAGAGAAAATACTTATTTATTTACTTATTTATTTATTTATTTCAAAAATAAGATAAAGATAAATAAAAATGGGTAAAGATTTTCGAAAAATTGAGGAGAGAGAAAGTGGTTAGGAGGTTTTGAAAAAAAAATCTGAATTTTAAAAATTGATTTTCGAAAAAGATGCTTTAAAAGATGCTTTAAAATGATTTAAAATTTTTAGATCTAATGCTCCTTGTTTTTGAAAATTTATGGAGGGAGAAACACCAAGGAATATCAAACTTAAAGATTTTAAGATCAAGACACAAGGAAAACTCAAGAACACTTTTAAGACTCACAAGAACACAAGAACATGAAGGAAGAACACCAAACTTAAAATTTTTAGAAAACCCAAGAAAAATCAACAAGAAAACACCAAACTTAAAGTTTGGCACAAGATTTAATCAAGGAAAAATTATTTTTGAAAAAGATTTTTAATAAAACTGGTGCCCAATCATCAAGAACATAAACCAACACTCTAGCCAATTGGGCAATAAATGTAACACTTATTTTAAAGAAGGATATTTTTAACCAAGAACAATAATAAGAGACTCTAAACCAAAAGGAAAAATTTTCCTAATCTAAGCAACAAAATAAATCGTTAGTTGTTCAAACATGAACAATCCCCAGCAACGGTGCCAAAAACTTGGTGCACGAATTGTGAATCACACTTTTCACAACTCGTACCACTAACCAGCAAGTGCACTGGGTCATCCAAGTAATACCTTACGTGAGTAAGGGTCGAATCCCACGGAGATTGTTGGTTTGAAGCAATCTATGGTTATCTTGCAATTCTTAGTCAGGAAGTCAATTTTATTTATCAGTTGAATTGCGAATAAACAAGAGAGTATGGGTTAAAGGTTACTTGTTATGCAGTAATGGAGAATATGTTGGAGTTTTGGAGATGCTTTGTCTTCTGAATCTCTGCTTTCCTCTGTCTTCTGATTCACGTACGCACGTCCTTCTATGGCAAGCTGTGTGTAGGTGGATCACCGTTGTCAATGGCTACCATCCATCCTTCCAGTGAAAAGTTAGGCGCGAATGGATATCTTAGATAGGAACACGCATGTTTGAATGGAAAACAGAAATACTTCCATTAATTCATCGAGACACAGCAGAGCTCCTCACCCCCAACAATGGAGTTTAGAGACTCATGCCGTCAAAGAGTACAAAGTTCAGATCTAAAAATATCATGAGATACAAAGTAAGTTTCTAAAAGTTGTTTAAATACTAAACTAGTAGCCTAGGTTTACAAAAAGTGAGTAGACTATGACAGATAGTGCAGAGATCCACTTCTGGGGCCCACTTGGTGTGTGCTGGGGCTGAGACTTAAATAATTCACGTGCATAAGGCTGTTTTGGGCATTCAACGCCAGGTTTGGATCCATTTCTGGCGTTGAACTCCAACTTTTAATCCTTTTCTGGCGCTGGATGCCAGAATTGGGCAGAGAACTGGCGTTAAACGCCAGTTTACGTCATCTATCCTTGAGCAAAGTATGGACTATTATATATTGCTGGAAAGCCCTGGATGTCTTCTTTCCAACGCAATTGGAAGCGCACCATTTCGAGTTATGTAGCTCCAGAAAATCTACTTTGAGTGCAGGGAGGTCAGAATCCAACAGCATCAGCAGTCCTTTTTCAGCCTGAATAAGATTTTTGCTCAGCTCCCTCAATTTCAGCCAGAAAAATACCTGAAATTACAGAAAAACACACAACTCATAGTAAAGTCCAGAAATATGAAATTTTCCTAAAAACTAATGGAAATAAACTAAAAACTAACTAGAATATACTAAAAACTATATGAAATTAACCCCAAAAAGCGTATAAAATATCCGCTCATCAGTATGCGACTTTAAATTATTCTTGTTAAAAAAAATTTACTTGTAAAATTCACGGGGTTTAATAGCGTACAGGCTTATATTTATTAATTAATAATACAAAAAGGAAAAACAAGTTGGTAACATTCGATTTCTAGTATGATCTAGACATGCTAGAAGTTGGGTCGTTACAACCATCCTTACCCAAATACAAAAGGATCAAAAGGAATACTACTCTATCCAAGCCATCCAAGCCCCACCTCCGGTTGCTCAACTTGAAGGCCCTCCTAGGGTTTATGGTTTGTGCTCTAGCACCACACATTACACCGATCAATGCCATCAAATTCAAGAGGAACATGCTCTTGTAGTAGCCAATGTGAATTACAACAACCGTCCACCTTACCCTTCTCAAGGTCAAAACAATTACCATCAAGGTGGTAATCAACATCAAGGGTGGAGAGATGATGCACAAAGAAGTAATCAAAATCAAAGATGGAACAACTCTTCTTCTCACCACAACAATAACCAACCCTCATCCCAATACCACCATAACAACACCAACTACCAAGCCAACCAAAATCACTCCAACCAAAACCAAAACAACTACACCAAGTACCAAGCACCACACCATAGACAACAATCCAACCCAACTCCCCCATCTTCCAACAATCAAGTTGATGAGCTTAAAGCCACCATGGAGAAGCGATAT
This sequence comes from Arachis ipaensis, assembly GCF_000816755.2. Taxonomy (NCBI): domain Eukaryota; kingdom Viridiplantae; phylum Streptophyta; class Magnoliopsida; order Fabales; family Fabaceae; genus Arachis; species Arachis ipaensis. The sequence continues at coordinate 99,607,317 of NC_029789.2, read as the reverse complement.
GAGAGCAACAAGGCTCAATTTGATGCCTTGGGCGCTTAATTGGTTAACCTCACCGAGATGCTTTCAAAGATGACCATGCCAAACCAACTATCAACTCCCAACAACAACACCAACCAACCCTGAAGCTCTTCTAACCTTCCATCCCAACCCCAACCAAACCCAAAGGGCGGTCTCAACACCATCACTTTACGGTCGGGGACTACATTGGAGGAGATACCTCCAAGGGTCATGGGAGACATTCATGAGGAAGAAGTGGTTGTTGAAGCTCCACATGAAGAAGAGATGGTAGAAAAGGCATGAGGAAGAAGGAGTAAATCTCAAGGAACCTAAGAGGAAAGCTATAGTGGATGATTCCATTCCCTTCCATGGTGAAGAAGGTAAAGAAAACACCGGAATTTGATTTGAACATGCTTCAAGTGTTCAAGAAGATTGAGGTAACCAGACCCCTTCATTATGCTATTCAACAAATTCCAAAGTATGCAAAATTTTTGAAAGACTTGTGTACACACAAAGATAGGATAGGAGAATTGGAGACATTATCCTTGGGTAGTTCAATTTTTTCCTTAATGGAACCTATTCCAAAGAAATGTGGTGACCCTGGACCTTGTTTGGTGTCTTGTTGTATTGGTAGACACACTTTTCACGATTGTATGTGTGACTTGGGAGTTTGTGTAAGCATCATGCCACTTTCTATCTATGTGCGGTTGAATTTAGCTCCATTAAAAAAGTCGGCGGCGAGGTTTGCCTTAGCCGATAAAAGTGTGATCACGGTAATGGGAATAGCAAAAGATGTACTTGTGGCAATCAAGGATTTGGTTTTTCCGGTTGACTTTTACATCCTTGAAATGCCTCCAACAGAAAATAGAAGCTCATCCTCTGTTCTAATTGGTAGACCCTTCCTCAAGACCTCTAAATTCAAGTTAGATGCCTTCACCGGCACATACTCCTTTGAGGTTGGAGACGAGACTATCAAGTTCAATTTAGAAGAAGCCATGAAACACCCTCCCGAAGAACATTCTGTGCTCCGATGTGATGTAATTGATGAAGTGGTAGCAGAAGTGCAAGAAGAAGACCACAACAAGTTATGCTACACTATTATTGAGGAGACGAATGACCAAGAGGATGAACATGAGAAAGTTGTCAAGAATGAACACCATGAGCTTAATGAAAAGGAACCTCATCTTGAGGCAAAGAGTGAACTGAAGCCCCTTCCATCTCATTTGAAGTATGCTTTTTTAGAGGACAACCAAGGGTTTCCGGTCATTATTGCTAGTGAGCTTTCAAGTGAAGAAGAAGAAAAGCTCCTAGATGTTCTAAGAAAGTATAAGAAAGCCATAGGATGGAGCCTAGCGGATATTGTGGGAATTGACCCCCGCAAGTGCATGCATAGGATATTTCTCCAAGATGGAGCTAGGCCGGTTAGGCAACCAAAAAGGAGGCTCAACCCGACCATCCTCGATGTAGTGAAGAAAGAGGTCACCAGATTACTGTATGCGGGTATCATATACCCAATATCAGACAGTGAGGGGGTGAGCCCAGTCCAAGCCGTCCCCAAGAAGGACGACGGTGAAATGGTCACTAAAAGAGTACAAAATGCGTGGCGAGTGTGTATTGATTACAGAAGACTGAACATCACTACACGGAGGGACCATTATCCCTTACCTTTCATCGATCAGATGCTAGACCGCTTGGCAGGTAAATCTCACTACTGCTTTTTTGATGGATTTACATGCTACTTCCAGATTCATATTGCTCCTGAAGATCAGCAGAAGACCACGTTTACTTATCCGTTTGGCACCTTTGCCTATAAAAGGATGCCATTTGGACTATGTAACGCACCCGCTACTTTTCAGCAGTGCATGATGAGTGTCTTCTCCGATCTAATGGAGAATTGCTTGGAAGTATTTATGGATGACTTCAGCGTTTATGGTACTTCATTTGCTTGTTGCCTAGAGAACTTGGCCAAGGTCTTAGCTAGATGTGTTGACACTAACCTTAACTTAAATTTTAAAAAATGTCACTTCATGGTACGACAAGGCATAGTGTTAGGACATGTAGTACCTCATGAAGGCATTTCTGTAGACCCGGCCAAGGTCGATGTTATCACCACTTTACCTCACCCCTCATCTGTGAGGGAGGTCCGCTTGTTTTTGGGACATGTAGGATTCTATAGGCGCTTTATCAAGGATTTCAGCAAGATTGCTTTGCCATTGTCGTGCCTACTCCAAAAAGATGTGGATTTTGAGTTTGATAGTGAATGTCTGAAAGCTTTTGAAGAGCTAAGGAGAGTTCTTACCACGGCACCGATTGTGCGAGGCCCCAATTGGACGTTGCCATTTGAGATAATGTGCGATGCGTCAAACCATGTTGTAGGTTCCGCGCTTGCACAGCGCGATGGTAAACTCCTTTATCTCATTGCTTACTCTTCTAAAACACTGGATGCAGCAGAATCCAACTATACCACTACTGAAAAAGAACTCTTAGCTATTGTCCATGCTTTAGATAAATTCAGATCTTATTTGCTAGGATCAAGGATAGTGGTATACACGGATCATGTAGCTTTAAAGTACTTATTGACAAAGAATGAGTCAAAGCCTAGACTCATACATTGGATCTTGCTTTTGCAAGAATTCGACATTGAGATTAGGGACCGGATAGTCTGCATTGAAAATTTAAAATTTGATCCATTTTCAATCAATGACTTATTCCCATTGGATAGTCTGCATGCTGTGTCGGATAGCTTGTCTTGGTTTGCCCCAATGGCGAACTACTTGGTTGCGAAAATCTTCCCTCCCAACTTTTCAAAAAACCAAAGGGACAAATTGAGGAGTGATTCCAAATACTATATTTGGGATGACCCTCACTTGTGGAAGAGAGGCGTGGATCAAGTAATTCGAAAATGTGTCTCGGAGTCTAAAATCCAACCAATTCTTGAAGCTTGCCATTCGTCCGAATGTGGCGGCCACTTTAGCCCACAGAGGACCGCTAAAAAGGTGTTGGATTGTGGATTCTGGTGGCCAACCTTATTCAAGAATGCTAACCGGTTATGTGTGTCTTGCCATCAGTGTTAGAGGTCGGGAAACTCATCTCAAAGGGATGAAATACCTCAGCAACCTATGTTGTTCTGTGAGACATTTGATGTATGTGTCATTGACTTTATGGGACCGTTTCCCAACTCTAGTGGGTATTTGTATATTCTGTTAGCAGTTGACTACGTGTTAAAGTGGGTAAAGGCCATACGTACCCGCCTTGACGACGCCAATACCGTTGTTTTTTTTATTAGGAATAACATTATATGCCGTTATGGGTCGCCACGAGCAATCGTGAGCGACCAAGGATCCCACTTTTGTAACAGGAAGGTAGAGGCATTGCTCAAGCGCTATGGAGTGTCGCATAAGGTTGCTACTACTTATCATCCACAAACAAATGGACAAGCGGAAGTTTCCAACCGGGAAATTAAGAGGATTTTGGAGAAAGTGATCAATCCAAAAAGAAAAGATTGGAGCCTCCGGTTAGGCGATGCACTATGGGCGTATAGAATGGCCTACAAGACTCCGATAGGGATGAGCCCCTTCCAGATCGTCTATGGTAAGGCATGCCGCCTTCCGATGGAGATTGAGCATCGAGCCTATTGGGCGGTAAAGCAGTGTAACGTGGATTTAGCCAAGGCGGGTGAAGCTAGGAAGTTACAACTAGAGGAGCTTGAGTGTTTGAGGAACGAATCATATGAGAATGCCCGGATCTATAAGGAGAAAACTAAAGCATTTCATGACCATCACATCTGGAAGAAGGACTTTCAAGAAGGTGATGAGTTCTTCCTCTACAACTAAAGACTTCGATTCATGCCGGGCAAGCTCCGCTCTAGATGGGAAGGACCTTTCAAGGTGAAGGAGATAAAGCCCTATGGAATGGTGGAGTTGTTTGATCCCAAGAGTGAAGCAACTTTCAAAGTGAATGGACATAGTATGAAGAAGTATCATGGCTACGAGCCCCCAAAGGAGCTAGAGGCGTACCTATTGGAGGATGCACCAAGGAGAGAGGAAGCTTAAGAAAAGGACCGTCCAACTTAAGGACGTTAAAGAAAAGTGCTTGGTGGGAGGCACCCCACCGTGGTAAGATCTTCCTTGTATATACCATCTTGTTTGTATCCTTAAATTCTTGTGAATATTGTGATTTCTTGATGATTGATTGATTACATAGGATTACTAGCTTTATTATTGTTGTTGGATAGATAGGATGTTCATATAGTTTTCATTATTTTGGTATGGATGAATTGTTGAAGTAGGGAGAATGGTATGTTTTGGATACTGCATGAAATTGTGAAAAATTCTCCTTGACTACTAGCTTAAGCACCTACCAAGAATGTGTTAGAATAGGTCTTGTTATGCTATGAAAAAAAAAGAGAGAGAAAAGGAAAAATGGGCACCGACGCGCCAGCGCAGTGTGCGCGTGCGCGCCGGTGGTGTAATTCCAACTCTTGGGCCAAATACCCGAGAGCCCACTTCATGCCCAACTCGCGCTAGGCACTCACGCATCTGCGTACTTACCGCCTGCGCGCGCCATTGCAATTTGCCCATCGACGCACAAGCGCACTGTGCGCGCACGACGATGGCAATATCTGAACTCTCTGGTACAAAATCCAGAGAGTTGTGCCACATTTGAGCCAATCTTGTGCCAAAACTGACGCGTCCGCGAGCTGTGCGCGTCTGTGCCAGTCGCCGCAAAATCCTTCAAGCACGCGTCTGCGCACTATGCGCGTCCGTGCGCCTGCGCCACTCACCAACTCTGGTATAAAAACCAGATACTTATGCCAACTTTGCGCCAGTTCTGTGCCAGGGGCACAACTGACCTCACGCGTGCACGCCATTGACGCGTCTGCGTTCCTTGCTAAAACCCTCACCGATGTGCCAGCGCACTGCGCGCGCCGGTTGCGTGAATCAGTTTTAAAACTGCGCGCCATGTCTTTCTCAACCCCTTTCTTTCCTTAATTCTTTTTTCTTCTTCCTCCATCACACTCCCTTCTCTTCTTCTCCTTCCACAACCCACCACCACCGTCTCTGGCCATTCACCGGCGACAACCACCTCTTACGGTGGCACTACATCTCCCCTATTTCTTTCTCATCACCACAAAAGAAAAATTCAACTTTGTTCTTTTACACTTCTCAAGGTTCTACTTCCTCCATTTCTTTTCTTTCATTTTCTTTGCATCATTTCTTCTAGTTAGATTCTTTTTTTTGCTTTACTTAGTTTCTCTTTTAGTTGCATGATGATGTTTCTTACTTTTTGTTTACTTACTTTTCCTTTTTCCTCATTTGTCCATGGATGTTGAATTTGAGTTGAATTTGCTTTAGTAGATTTTTTGTCATTCTTTTCCTTATCTTTGCCAATATGTGATGTTTATGTAATGATTGATGTTTTAATTTGGGCTTTAAATTAATTGAGTATCTCATAATTGCTCTTTGCTTGATAATTGCACACCAAGCGTTCGAGGAAATGCATCAATGCCATTTTAGTTTCTTTTAACTATGTGCTTTCGATTGGATGCTTATCCTCATTCACTTGTTGTCTTCCATATGCATTGAGTCTACTTTGCTTGCTAATTAGATAGTCATTGAACATGACTTGCTCTTTGTTATGGATGCTTGAGATTACTCCTCTTATGCCATTGCATGCTTTACTTCATCTTGCATCCCATGCCAAGTGTTGTGACCCATGTCTTTATGACTACTTTGTTGCAAGATTTCTTTCGGACACTATCCTTCACTTACATGTTTTTGTTAAAATGATGCTTTGGGTTTCATGTTTTCTTGTTTCCCTTCCCTTTCTCAGGATGGCCACCATGAAAGGCAAGGGGAAAGCTCCGAGGATACCGGCCACAAAGAGGGCACCCCAAAGATCAACTTCTAAGGTGCACTCTTCATTAGGAGCCAAATCCCTATCTAAGAAGGCTAAAATACCAGCTCTTATTGATGAGAAAGAAAAGAGCAAACCGGCAAAAGATTCTTCAAGGTTCCCCAACCGCTTCTGTGAACTTGTGTTCCCCTCCATGGTTGTGAGGAACTATCATCCTGAGCATCTACTTACTCCGCCGGACAAGGTTGCTCCTTTTATTCTACCCCGCATTGAACGGCGAGGATGGGAGTTTCTTTTAAGAAAACCAAGGGAAATCAACCTCTCTTGGGTGGAAGAATTCTACACTAACTACCATCTTTCCTCTCTTCAATCGGTGTACATGCGCCGGAAGCAAGTCTCAGTTTCAGAAGAGGCTATTCAGCAAGTGCTTAATGTCCTACCGGTACCAAGTGACATGGATGCCTACCAAGAAGTCTTACGTCAGCGAGAGAAGTTTGGTTTTGATTAGGACTTGATTGTCCGAGTCATTACTGAGCTGGAGACATTTTGGACCCAAGGTCGACTCCAGATGAGGCCGAAATGCATTGATGCTCACTTCCTGACTGTAGAAGCTAGATCTTGGGCCCAGATCCTATCTCACTATGTGCTACCTAGCACCCACAAGTCGTCCTTTACAGTGGACCTCGCCTTGCTTGTTTGGTGTGTTCTCACGGAAAGGCCGGTGAACATTCCGTTTCTTGTCAAGCAAGCGATGAGTTAAGTTCACGCCTGGGGGTAATTTTCCTTTTCTGGCATTGGTATCTGATTTAGTTGCTGCTGCGGGTGTTCCTTGGGAAGCAAAGGACATGAAGATTATAGTTTCAGCTAAGGGCGATGTGGTCCCAAGCGGAAAATACTTACATCTTCCCATGAACAACCTAAGCCTTGACATAGCCCTCCCATCTACTATTCCTTCCACTTCATCATCACCACCAATGCAAAGATCCACACATCAAAGGATAGAAGATCTACACCGGAAGCTTGATAGATATGAGCGGCGCAATCAATGCCGATATACTTACATCAAGAAGCTTCTGCGTCGTGTTACCCCTAGCATGGAGGAACCCGAAATATTCACATCCATCTCAAACCCAAGTGATGGGAGCTCTGAAGAAGAGGATAGTGACGGTTCCGGTCCCGACCGCCCTTTGCGCATTGTTTGTAGCACGGAGGATCGTGCTAATTTCTAAGTGTGGGGAGGTCGTTCGACCGATCTCTATGGGTAACAATCTCTTCCTTTCAACACCCATGGATTTATCTTTTGCTTAGTAGTTAGTACATTGTTAGTACATTACATGTGTAGTTAGTTTTGCTTGTATATACTCCTTGCATGATAGTTAGTTTCTATAGAGTTGCTTGGTCAAAATAATAACTTTTTCTCCAAAAAACTGTGTTTTGGGGTACCCTACCAAATTTTGAAAAATTTTCTGCAGTAAACTTGCTTTAAGAATGTATTTTGGAACATAGTGATTGAGCTAAGAATACAAGCATGTAAGTTTTGAGCCTATTGCATGGTTACATATTCTAACTATTATTTCCCATTCTTGTGTGCATATCTCTCTCTCTATGATTGTGATCCTTGCTTTGTCTGATTCTATATGTCCATTACCTTGTGTATAAATGCATTTACATGATTGAGGCCATCATTTCAATAGTCACTTTTCCCAAATGGCCTTAACCCTTTTATCTACCATTGCTAACCAATTTTGACCCATGATAAACCCTTTTTGTTCTTAAATAGAGCACATCAACAACCCTAAGCAAAAAACCATGAATGTCCCTAAATTTGGATCCTTGATTAGTTTAGGTAAGTTAGGATGTGTACCATTCAATTAGAAGGGTATACTTGGGAAATTTAGGTAGATACATAGGTGTATAATTGTAGTGTAACTGAAAATTTTAGGATTTGGGAACATGCTCATGTATTGAATGATTGAACTATATGCATTGGAACTTTTGTACACAAAGCCCCAAGAAAAGGGGATATATATACTTAAAAAAAAACTAACAAACAAAGCAATAGCTAGGTAATGTATTGTAGTTGTATAAGTTGTTCTAGGTGTCTAGTGGGATCCTAGGTTAATCGAGGACTCAAATTTTAAGCTCACTCGGCCATATACATCCTTACCTTCACCCTAGCCCCATTACAACCCATGAATAAGACCTCATGTATTTGTAAGCATGCATTAAGTAATTGTTAATTGTTAGATGAAAGATAAATCTTGGAAAGCATGATTAGGAAAAGATTGAGTGACGAACCCTATACACTTGAGCGAATAAGAGCGGATACACTTCCGGTGAGGTTCGATGCTCAATTCTTTGTTCCCGGCTTTCACAAGCGTTCATTTAGCAAGTTATATGCCCGCCTTAGTGATATTCAATTTGGTAGCATTCATAAGCTAAATACTATTTCCGCCCCATATGTTCACATGTGTACTTGGAGGATAGATTCGCCCTTGACCAAGTAGGTAGATAATTTTACATTAGTTGCATGCATTCACTTAGGTAGTTTACATATCATAAGCCCTTTCTCACCATGATCTTTGGTCTTTTTATTTTAAGCATGAGGACATGCTTGGTTTAAGTGTGGAGAGATTTGATAAACCCCAATTTTGTGGTTTATATTGTGTAGAATTTGGGGGGTTTTGTCAATATTTCTCACACTTATTCACAAGAAATGCATGGTTTTATGTTCACTTCCTAATATTACTCCATGATGAAAAACATGCTTGTTTTGCTTTAAAATTGCCATATTTTAATCCCCTTCTATTGCCATTCGATTTCGTGATATATTTGTTGAGTAATTTCAGAAATTATAGGGTAGGAATGGCCTAGAAGAGAGAAAGAAAGCATGCACAAAAGGGAGGAACATGAAGATTTGAATTTTGGAAAAGCAGCATTGGTGCGCACGCGCACTCCATGCACACGCGCGGATGAGGATGGTTGGAAGCGGCGCGCAAGGATGGACCCATCCGTACGGATCAGAAGATTCCTATCGACGCGCACACGCACTTGGTGCACACGCGTGGATCGCAAAAGCAATCGGCGCGCACGCACGCATGGCGCGCACGCGCGGGAAGCTGCACGTGATCTCATTAAAGGAAATTGTGCCTGGAAATTTCTAAGGCTCATCAGGCCCAAATTCAAGCTATTTCTGCATGGAAAAGACCCAAGGATGCTAGGGGGAAAGGGAGGATCAATCATTTGACACTAAGACACATTTTTAGCTAATTTTTAGTTCTTTGTTCTTCTAGAGAGAGAAACCCTTGTTCCTCTCTGGATGTAGTTTTAATTTGATCTTCCCTTGTTGAATTGTGAATTGGATCTTGTTAATTACTAGTTTTAATTGTACAATTTGAATTCCTTAGTATAATTTTACTTAGACCTTGTGTTAGTTTTATGAATTCTTGTCAATTGTCATTTCATACCCATTTCATGAATATTGTGAATCTTGACTTGTTGATGTTGCATTAATGATTTCTATGATTAATTGTGTTGTTTGGATGATTGTATGTTGATAATTGTTAGTGGGTACTAGTTGATTTCAATTTAATTGCTATTTAGAACATGTCTTTTGTTAATGCTTACCATGTGTTTGATGAATTGTTTACTTTGATTATGGAGTAGTTCTCTTCACTCTTAGCCTAGGCTAATGGAATTGGATAAACTTGAGTCATTGGGTCTAATGGATTTGATGATTTGGGAGCCCTTAGTGGTCAATTTGATAACCATTGACGCTAACCTTCTATTAAGTCAATTAGTAGTGAGGTTAGAACTTATGAGTTGATGTTGACCAAACCATTTGACGTACTTCAAGTATAGAAGTAGACTTAATGAGTTTGGCTCCTCATAATTGTCAAGATATGGTTATTAGACAAGGATGGTAATCCCAATTCCCATACCTAGTCAAGAGTTGCTTTTATTATTCACATTTGAAAACTCAGTTTCTTGATTACTTGTCTTAGTATTAGTCATTTGCTTAGTTTAGAATGGAATTATATTGGATGTTAATTGTTAATTTGGAATTGCTCATATTTTTCTTAGTTATTTGAATTAGTTTATTACAATTTAATATTACTTGCTTGTTAAGATTCCCATTTATTTTTGTGCTCATGACTCACAATCCCGGATTTCTATCCAATGTTGAAGCATATGTTTGCCTATTCCTTGTGAGACGACCCGAGGTTTGAATGCTTTGGTTATTTCTATTGGGGTTGAATTTGTGACAACCAAATCTCTCTTCTAAATTTGATACTCGAGGCTTGTTGTTGGTAGAGCTATACTTGCAACGTGATTTCATTGAGCAAAATCTTTACCGGTACACATCCTCGGGTCACCATCAGTGGCCATCCTGAAAAAGGAAGGAAAAAAGGAAAGCATTAAACCCAAAGAATCTTTTCAACAAAAACATGCAAGTGAAAGATATTGCCCATAAGAAACAATGAAACAAAGTAATCATAGAGACATGGGTCACAACACTTGGCATGGGATGCAAGAGGGAGTGAAGCATGCAAATTGGCATGAGAGGAATAATCTCAAGCATCCATAACAAGAAGCAAGTCATGTTCAACGAGTATCTAATTAGCAAGTGATAAGAAAAGTGGACTCAATGCATTTAGAAGAGAGCAAGTGAGTGAGGAGGAAGCACCAAAGTGAAGATACATTATTAAAATAAACCAAATTGGTATTCGTGCATTTCCTTGAACACTTGGTGTGCAATTATCAAGCAATGAGCAATTATGAGATACTCAACCAATTTGAATTCTAAAATGAAGGAAAAATCATCACATAACATCACTTACATGACAAAGACAATGAGAGACAACAAGAAAACCTATCAAAGCATATTAAAATTCAAATTCACCATCCATGGAAAAATAAGAAAAGGGAAAAGTAAGCAAACAAAAAGCAAGTAATGTAATCATGTAACTAAAATAGAAAATAAATAAAAAAAGAAGAAAAATCTAACTAGAAGAAGAGATTATGAAAATAAAGTAATAGATGAGAAATGAAAGAAGTAGAACCTTGAGAAGGAGAAAAGAAGAAAGTGAGGTTATCTTCTTGTGAGAATGAGGAGAGAAGAAGTGTAGAGCCACCGAAAGCGGTGGTGGTCGCCGGTAAGTAACCGGAGACGGTGATGGTGGATTGTGGAAGAAGAAGAGAAGAAAAGAGAGATGATAGAGAAGGACGAAGAAAGAAAGAAATAAGAAAGAAAGTGGGATAGAAGCAGGGCGCGTAGCTTTAAAACTGATTTGCGCGACCGGCGCGCGCGAACAGTGCGCTGGCGCGTCGGTGAGGGTCGGACAAGGGACGCGCACGCATCAATGGCGCTGATGCGCGAGTATAGCTGTGCCCCTGGCACAGGATTGGCACAAAGTTGGTCTAAGTCTCGGGTAATATGTACCAGAGTTAGCATTCAGTACAGACGCACTGACGCGCACAGTGCGCTGACGCGTGCCTGAGTGGATTGGCAATCGGCGCGGACGTGCGCAGTTCGCAGATGCGTCAGTATGGGCACAGGCTAGGCACAAGTGTGGCACAACTCTCTGGTTTTTGTACCAGGGAGTTTATATAGCACCATCGGTGCGCAAGCGTCGATGGTTAAATTGCAAGGTGTGTGCGCGCGGCACGTACGCTGACGCGTGGGTGCCTAGCACGAAATGGGCACAAAGTGGGCATGAGTCTCGGGTTTCTGGCCCAAGAGTTTGAAATACACCTCCGGCGCGCGCGCGCACAGTGCGCTCGCACGCGGATGCCCTTTTTTTACCTTGCTTTTCTCTTTTTTTTATACAACATAGGGAAAACCTATTCTACACATTCTTGGCAGGTGGTTAAGCTAGTAGGCAAGAAAACACTTATAAATTCATGCACCATTCAAGACAAAGCATTTTCTCTAACTTCAATAATTCATCCATACCAAAATGTTGAAAACTATATGAACATCCTATCTATCCAACAGGAACAATAAAACTAGCAATCTTATGCAATTAACAACATCAAAAAGTCACAAAATTCACAAGAATCTAAAGCTAAAAAAAGATGGTAAACACAAGGAAGATCTTACCACGGTGGGGTGCCTCCCACCAAGCACTTTTCTTTAACGTCCATAAGTTGGACGCTCAATTGCTTAAGCTTCTCCTCCTTTAGGTGCATCCGTTAGCAGGAACACCTCTAGCTCTTTTGGGAGCTTGTAGCCATGGTACTTCTTCACTCTATGTCCATTCACCTTGAAAGTTGCTTCACTTTTAGGATCAAAAAATTCTACCACGCCATAGGGCTTTATCTCCTTCACCTTGAAGGGTCCTTCCCATCTAGAACGGAGCTTGCCAGGCATGAATCTAAGCCTCGAGTTGTAGAGGAGAACCTCGTCACCTTCTTGGAAATCCTTCTTCCGGATGTGATGGTCATGAAATGCCTTAGTCTTTTCCTTGTAAATTCAGGCATTCTCATATGCTTCGTTCCTCAAGCACTCGAGCTCCTCTAGCTGTAATTTTCTGGCCACTCCTGCCTTGGTTGGATCCATGTTGCACTGCTTTACCGCCCAATAGGCTCTATGCTCAATTTCCATCGGGAGGTGGCATGCCTTACCATAGACGATCCGGAAGGGGCTCATCCCTAACAGAGTCTTGTAGGCTGTCCTATACGCCCATAGTGCATCTCCTAACCGGAAACTCCAATCCTTCCTTTGTGGATTGACCACTTTCTCCAAGATTTTCTTGATCTCCCGGTTGGACACTTTCGCTTGTCCATTGGTTTGCGGATGATAAGCAGTGGCAACCTTATGCAACACCCCATAGTGCTTGAGCAATGCCTCTACTTTCCTGTTACAAAAGTGGGATCCTTGGTCGCTCACGATTGCTCGTGGCAACCCATAACTGCATACAATGTGATTTCTAATAAAAGAAACAACGGTATTGGCATCGTCAAGGCAGGTAGGTATTGCTTCTACCTACTTTGACACGTAGTCAACCGCTAACAGAATATATAGATACCCACTTGAGTTGGAAAACGGTCCCATAAAGTCAATGCCCCATACATCAAATATCTCACAGAACAACATAGGTTGCTGAGGCATCTCATCCCTTTGGGACGTGTTTCCCAACTTCTGACACTGATGGCAAGACACACAGACCCGGTTAGCATCCTTGAATAAGGTTGGCCACCAGAATCCATAATCCAACACCTTTTTAGCTGTCCTTTGTGAGCCAAAGTGGCCACCACATTCAGACGAATGGCAAGTTTCAAGAATGGATTTAATTTCAGATTCTGGCACACATCTTCAAATTACTTGGTCCACGCCCCTCTTCCACAAGTAAGGGTCATCCTAAATGTAGTATTTGGAATCACTCCTCAACTTGTCCCTTTGGTTTTTAGAAAAATTAGGAGGAAAGATTTTCGCAACCAAGTAGTTCACCATTGGGGCAAACCAAGGAAAGCTATCCGACACAGCATGCAAACTATCCAATGGGAATGAGTCATTGATAGGAAATGGGTCAAATTTTAAATTCTCAAGGAGGCTTAAATGATCCGCAACCAAGTTTTGAGACCCACTCCGGTCCCTAATCTCAATGTCAAATTCTTGCAAAAGTAAGATCCAACATATGAGTCTAGGCTTTGACTCATTCTTTATCAATAAGTACTTTAAAGCTGCATGATCCGTGTATACCACTATCTTGGACCCTACCAGATAAGATCTGAATTTATCTAAAGCATGAACAATAGCTAGGAGTTCCTTTTCTGTAGTGGTATAGTTGGATTGTGCTACATCCAGTGTTTTAGAAGAGTAAGCAATGACATAAGGGAGTTTACCATCGCGCTGTGCAAGCGCGGCACCTACAGCATGGTTTGATGCATCGCACATTATCTCGAATGGCAACGTCCAGTTGGGGCCTCGCACAATCGGTGCCATGGTAAGAACTCTTCTTAGCTCTTCAAATGCTTTCACACATGCGCTGTCAAACTCAAAATCTACATCTTTTTGGAGTACGCGCGACAATGGTAAAGCAATTTTGCTGAAATCTTTGATAAAGCGCCTGTAAAATCCTGCATGTCCCAAAAACGAGCGGACCTCCCTCACAAATGAGGGGTGAGGTAAAGTGGTGATAACATCGACCTTGGCCGGATCTACAGAAATGCCTTCATGAGATACTACATGTCCTAACATTATACCTTGCCTTACCATAAAGTGACATTTCTCAAAATTCAAGACAAGGTTAGTGTCAACATATCTAGCTAAGACCTTGGCCTAGGTCTCTAAGCAACAGTCAAATGAAGTTCCATAAACACTGAAGTCATCCATAAAAACTTCTAGAAAATTCTCCATTAGATTAGAAAAGACACTGGTCATACACCACTGAAAAGTAGCAGGTGCATTACATAGTCCGAATGGCATCCTTTTATAGGCAAAGGTGCCAAAAGGGCAAGTGAATATGGTCTTTTCCTGATCTTCAGGAGCAATGTGAATCTGGAAGTAACCAATGAATCCATCAAGAAAGCAATAATGGGATTTACTCGCCAAACAGTCCAACATCTGATCGATAAAGGGCAAAGGGTAGTGGTCCTTTCTTGTAGCGGCGTTCAATCTTCTATAGTTGATGCACACTGGCCACGCATTTTGTACTTTCTTGGTGATCACTCCACCATCATCCTTCTTAACCGCAGTGATGCCCGATTTCTTGGGAACAACCTGGACCGGGCTCACCCATTCACTGTCAGAAATTGGGTATATGATACTCGCATCAAGTAGCCTAGTGACCTCCTTCTTTACCACATCAAGGATGGTCGGGTCGAGCCTCCTTTGCGGTTGCCTAACCAGCCTAGCTTCCTCTTGGAAAAATATACGATGTATGCATTTGCGATGGTCAATTCCCACAATATCAGCTAGGCTCCAACCAATTGCCTTCTTGTACCTTCTTAGAACATCTAGGAGCTTTTCTTCTTCTTCACTCGAAAGCTCACTAGCAATAATGACCGGAAACTTTTGGTTATCTTCTAGGAAAGCAAACTTCAAATGAGATGGAAGAGGCTTCAGTTCACTTTTTGCCTCAAGCTGAGGTTTCTTTTCATCAAGCTCACGGATTTCATTCTCAACAACTTTCTCATGTTCATCCTCTTGGTCATCCGTCTCTTCAACAATATGGTAGCACAACTTGTTGTGGTCTTCTTCTCGCACTTCCGCTACCACTTCATCAATTACATCACATCAGAGAACGGAATACTCTTCGGGAGGATGCTTCATGGCCTCTTCTAAATTGAACTTGATAGTCTTGTCTCCAACCTCAAAGGAATATGTGCCGGTGAAGGCATCTAACTTGAATTTAGAGGTCTTGAGGAAGGGTCTGCCAAGTAGAACGGAGGATGAGCTTCTATTTTCTGTTGGAGGTATTTCAAGGATGTAAAATTCAACCGAAAAGACCAAGTCCTTTATTGCCACAAGTACATCTTCTGCTATTCCCATCACCGTAATCACACTTTTATCGGCTAAGGCAAACTTTACTGCCAATTTCTTTAATGGAGCTAAATTCAACCGCACAAAAATGGACAATGGCATGATGCTCACGCAAGCTCCTAGATCACACATACGGTCATGAAAAGTGCGTCCACCAATACAACAAGACACCAAACAAGGTCCAGGGTCACCACATTTCTTTGGAATAGGTTCCATCAATGAAGAAATTGAACTACCCAAGGATAATGTCTCCAACTCTCCTATCCTATCAAGAAGTGGTATGGTTACCTCAACTTTCTTGAACACTTGAATTATGTTTAAATCGAATTCCGGCATCTTCTTTGCTTTCTTCACCAAGGAAGGGAATGGGATAGGAATGGACTCATCCACTATAGCTTTTCTCTTGGGTTCCTTAAGGCTTACACCTTCTTCATCTTGTTTTTTGTCTACCTCCTCCTCTTCATGTGGAGCTTCAACAACCACTTCTTCCTCATGAATGTCTTCCATGACCCTAGGAGGTATCTCCTCTAATGTAGTCCCCGACCGTAAAGTGATCGCATTGAGACCGCCCTTGGGGTTTGGTTGGGGTTGGGAAGGAAGGCTAGAAGAGTTTGAGGGTTGGTTAGTGTTGTTGGAGGACATGGACATCTTCGAGATCGTGTCGGTGAGATTGGCTAATTGAGCGCCCATGGTATCGAATTGAGCCTTATAGCTCTCATCCCATTTCTCCATAGCGATTCTAAGCTCATCGAATTGATTGGTGGAAGATGAAGAGGCTTGGTTGGATTGTTGTCTATGGTGTGGTGCGTGGAATTTGGCATAGTTGCTTTGGTTTTGGTTGTGATGATTTTGGTTGGCTTGGTGGTTGTTGTTGTTGTGATATTGAGATGAAGATTGGTTATTGTTGTAATTAGAAGAAGAATTGTTCCATCTTTGGTTTTGATTGCTCCCTTGTGCATTATCCCTCCACCCTTGATTTTGATTACTACCATGAGAGTAGTTGTTTTGGCCTTGAGAAGGATATGGTGGACGGTTGTTGTAATTCACATTGGCCACTACAAGAGCATGTTCCTCTTGGATTTGATGGCATTAATCAGTGTGATGTGTGGTGCTAGAGCACAAACCACAAATTCTAGGAGGGCCTTCAAGTTGAGCAACTTGAGGTGGGGCTTGGATGGCTTGGATGGAGTAGTATTCCTTTTGATCTTTTTATATTTGAGTGAGGATAGTAGTCATGTCCCCAAGTGCCTTGGTTAAGCTTGCTTCGGAAGGAGATGGTTCTACCACACCCTTGAGAGGTTTACTTCTCACCCTCACATGTTGTGTAGACTCAGCAACATCATTTATCAATTTCCAAGCTTCTCCCTCCGTCTTGTTCTTTGAAAGGGAACCGCCACTAGAAGCGGTGAGCAATCTTCTATCTTCTGCACAAAGACCTCCGGTGAAGTAACTAATGAGCAAGTGAGTGTTCAATCCAGGGTGTGGACAAGATTTCAATAGCCTCTTGAACCAAGTCCAATACTCATACAAGCTCTCTTGGTCTTTTTGCATTATACCCGAAATCTCCTTCCAGATGTAGTCGGTCTTCTCCGGTGGGAAGAATTTATATAGAAACTCTCTTCTCAAGAAATCCCAATTGGTCACAATTTCATCCGGTTGTGAATAAAACCACATCTTTGCTTGCCCTTCAAGAGAGAAGGGGAAGGCAAAAACCATAATAGCCAACTCATCGGCTCCATGCCTTCGAGCCGTAGAACAAGCAACTTGAAAATCTCTTAGATGTCGAATGGGGTCTTGACCCAGTAACCCATGATACTTAGGAAGTAAGTTTATCAAGCTACTCTTCAACTCAAAGTTTGGATCAAGGTTAGGATACCTTGCTTGCAAAGGTTGGAGTATGATATCCGGAGCTCCTTACTCATGCAAAGTGATCCGTCGTGGCTCCACCATGTATGGGTCACCTGTAGGATGCAAAGATGTATTAGTAGTGCCAACAGAAGAATAGGAAGTAGCGGACTCCAAGTCACTCTCAGTGCCGCCTAGTGATTCGGTATGTTCCTCAAGAGAGGCCGAAGTACTAGCCGTATAATCCAACCGCCGTCTAGCTTGCCGAGTGTGTAATAAGGTTCTTTCAATCTCAGGATCAAACTCGGCTAAGCTAAAATTCGGTTGAGACCGAGTCATCAAACTTGGGAGTCATAGCACACATATAAAAGAAATCTAAACTATAGCTAAGTACTAAAAGAAGGTAAACTATCTATAATATTCACATATTCACATAACCAATATCAAGGCACATATTGCAACCATTCCCCGGCAACGGCGCCAAAAATTTGATGCACCTCAAGAGACTATGTTGGTATAGAATTTATCAATAAAATCCCGTTGCAAGTATAGCTCTTCCCAACAACAATCCTCGAGCATCAAATTTAGAAGGAATTTGGTTGTCACAAGTTCAACCCCAATAAAAGTAACCGAATTATTCAAACCTCGGGTCATCTCACAAAGAATGGGCAAACATGTGCTTCAACATTGGTTAGAAATCCAGAGTTACAAGTCATGAACAAGAAATTAAACTAGGAATCTTAACAAGCAAGTAATCTTGGAATGCAAGAAACTAATGCAAACAATTAGAACAAAATGTGAATAATTCCAAAATCATCAAATAACATCCAATGTAATTCTATTCTAACTAAACAAGTAACTATAACTAAGACAAAGCAATCAAGATTTTTGGATTTTCAAATATGAATGATAAAAATAACTCTTGGCTAGGCATGGGAATTGAGGTCACGATCCTTGTCTAATAACCATATCTTGACAATTATGAGGAACCAAACTCATTAAGTTTACTTCTATACTTGAAGTATGTTAAATAGTTTGGTCAACATCAACCCATAAGGTCCAACCTAACTACCAATTAACTTGGTGGTAGGCTAGTATCAATGGCTATCAAATTGACCACTAAAGGTTCTCAAATCATCAAATCCATTAGACCCAATGACTCAAGCTTATCCAATTCCCTTAGCCTAGGCCAAGAGTGAAGAGAACTACTCCATAATCAAAGGAAACATTTCATCAAACACATAGTAAGCATTAATAAAAGATCTAATTAAATTGTAATTAAATTGGATTTAACAAGTACCCACTAACAATTACCAACATACAATCACTCAAACAACATAATTAATCATGGAGATCATCAATGCAACAATAACAAATCAAGATCTACAAAATTCATGGAATGGGTATAAAATGACAAACAACAAGGAAACATAAAACTAACACAAGATCTAAGCAAAATTATACTAGAGAATTCAAATTAAACAATTAAAACTAGTAATTAACAAGATCCAATTCAGAATTCAACAAGGGAAGATCAAATTAAAGCTAGATCTAGAGAAGAACAAAGGTTTCTCTCTCTAGAAGAACAAAGAACCCAAAAACTAACTAAAATTGTTTCTAAGTGTCAAAATGATTGATCCTCCCCCCTCTTTCCCCTAGCATCCTTGGGTCTTTTCCATGCAGAAACAGCTTGAAATTGGGCTTGATGAGCCTCAGAAATCGCCATGCACGATTTCCTTTAATGAGGTCACGTGAGCTTTCCGCGCATGTGCTCCATGAATGTGTGCAGGCCGATTGCTTTTGTGATCCACGTGTGTGCGCCATGTGCGCGTGCTCGTCGGTGGGAATTCTCTGATCCGCGCGGATGCGTCCATCCTTGCGCGCCACTTCCAACTATCTACATCTGATGCGACGTGCGCGCCAACTATCTTCATGTTCCTTCCTTTTGTGCATGCTTTCTTTCTCTCTTCTAGGCCATTCTTGCCCTATAAATCCTGAAATCACTCAACAAATACATCTCGATATCAAATGGCAATAAAAGAGGATCAAAATATAGCAATTCTAAGGCAAAATAAGCATGTTTTTCATCATGGAGCAATATTAGGAAGAGAACACAAAACCATGCATTTCTTGTGAATAAGTGTGAGAAATATTGACAAACCCCCCCCCCGAATTCTACACAATATAAACCACAAAATTGGGGTTTATCACCATTTCCGATTGATGACTCATTCCCCTTGGATAGTTTGCATGCTTGTCGGATAGCTTTCCTTGGTTTCCACCAATGGCGAACTACTTAGTTTGAAATGCGTCCCAAAGGGATGAAATGCCTCAACAACCGATGTTGTTCTATGAAATCTTTGATGTATGGGGCATAGACTTTATGGGGCCATTTCCAAACTCAAGTGGGTATCTTTATATTCTGTTGGCGGTTGACTACGTATCAAAGTGGGTAGAAGCGATACCTACCTGCCTTGATGACGCTAATACCGTGATTTTTTTCATTAAAAATAACATTGTATGCTGCTATGGGTCACCACGAGCAATCGTGAGCGACCAAGGTTCCCACTTTTGCAAAAGGAAAGTAGAGGCACTGCTCCAGCACTATGGGGTATTGCATAAGGTTGCAACAGCTTATCACCCCCAAACCAACGGACAAGCGAAGGTGTCCAACCGGGAGATTAAGCGGATTTTGGAGAAAGTGGTGAATCCACAAAGGAAGGATTGGAGATCTCAGTTGGGAGATACACTATGGGCGTATAGGACTGCCTACAAGACCTCGTTGGGGATGAGTCCCTTCTGGATTGTCTATGGTAAGGCATGCCACCTTCCGGTGGAGATTGAGCATAGAGCCTATTGGGCGATTAAGCAGTGTAACATGGATTTTACCAAGGCGGGTGTGGCGAAAAAATTGCAACTAGAGGAGCTTGAGTGTCTTAGGAACGAAGCATATGAGAATGCTCGAATCTACAAGGAAAATACTAAGGCATTTCATGACCACCATATCCGAAAGAAGGATTTTCAAGAAGGTGATGAAGTTCTCCTCTACAACTCGAGTCTTAGATTCATGCCTGGCAAGCTCTGTTCAAGATGGGAAGGACCCTTCAAGGTGAAGGAGGTAAAGCCTTATAGAGTGGTGGAATTGTTTGACCCTAGAAGCGATGCAACTTTCAAGGTGAATGGACATAGAGTGAAGAAGTACCATGGCTACAAGTCTTCAGAGGAGCTAGAGGTGTTCCTGCTTGCGGATGCACCTAGAGGATGAGAAGCTTAAGCGACTGACCGTCTAACTTAAGGAGGTTAAAGAAAAGTGCTTGGTGGGAGACACCCCACCTCGGTAAGATCTTCCTTGTATATACCTTCTTGCTTCTAGCTTTAGATTCTTGTGAATTTTGTGCTTTCTTGATGTTGTTGAATTGCTTAGGAATTCTAGCTTTGTTGATTTTGTTGAATTGTTAGGATATTCATATAGATTTCATTACTCTTGGTACGGATGGGTTGTTGAAGTTAGAGAAAATGCCATATTTTGGATAGTGTATGAACTTGTGTGTGTTTTCTTGACTATCTAACTTGAGTACCTGCCAGGAATGTGTTAAAATACCTTTCTCTATGTTGTATGAAAAATTGGGGGGGGGGGATGCACGCGTAAGCGTGCAGGAGGCGTGCGCGTCGATTGTGTTTTCAAAATTCTGGGTATATTTTCCCGAGAGTTGCGCGAGCATTGCGCAAAACGCACAGCTACCAACCCACGCATGTGCGTGAAGCACACCCGCGCGTCCCCTGTCCCCAAACTTCTCCACGCGTACGCGCACACGATGCGTACATGTCGGTTGCTCGGTGTGCCATTCTTGGAAGATTTGACACGAGAGTTGCGCGAGCATTGCGCTCAACGCGCAACTCCTCATTACGCGTGCGCGCACTGGACGCTCACGCGTCCTTTTGTCCTTGACCCTAACCACGTGTGCACGCACATGACGCGTACGCGTGGGACGCCTTACATGCACTCCCCAGTACTTAGCGCCTGACACTTGCGCGAGCATTGCACCCAACGCACAGTTTTTCCACGCTTGTGCGCGCTGTGACACGTACGCGTCCCTCGCCTATTTCCCTACCCACGCGTATGCATGGGTGGCGCTCGCGCATCCCTCTCCTCTCCTTCATTCCACGCGTACGCGCGCGCGTCGATCCTGGGACGCAGATAATGAACTAGCGCGCTCTATTACAACCTTTCCTTCTTTCCTTTCTTCTTCTTCTTCTTCCCCTCTCTTCTTCACCTTTTCTCTGCACCATTTCTCTCGCCCACCACCACCGGCGACTTCACCCACCGGCAACTTCCACTTCCGGTGGTCCCATTTTCTCTCTCCCATTCTCTCTCTCTTCTCTCTTCCCCTTTCTCTTACTTGCACCTCATCTTCTCTACTCCTCCCAAGGTCATATTCTTTTCCATTCTCTTTGTTTTTACTTTATGCCTTTCTTTCTTCATTGAATGTCTTTACTTTCTTTTAATTCTCTTAGTTTCACTTTGTTAAATTCTCTCTTGTTTATTCACTTTTTCCTTTTTCTTTATCATTTTCTATGGATGTTGAAATTTGCTATTACCTCTTACTTTGATGGGTTGATTTGTTATCTTTTGAATCCTTTGTGATTATGTGATGTTATTTTGATGTTTGGTATATCATTTTGGGGTATTGCACCTTTGCATTTATTCAATGTGCCTATGGTTTAAATGTTGCACGCCAAGTGTTTTTTGAATTGCGCCTATCACGTTTTTTGTCAATTTTGACACTATGCTTCCAAATTGGTGCTCTTCTATCAATACACTTGCCTTCCCATTGAACATTGCATTCATTGCACTTCATTTTTACCACTCACGTGTGCATACCCCTGACTTACTTCATTAGGTCATATTGCAAGTATTGTATTCCAACCCTCTCTAACTCCACTCTTATTCCTTTTTCATGCCTTATTGTTTTGAGGTTAGCTTGGGTACTTGGTTTTCTTGTGCGTCTATCTTTTTTGCATATGACACTTTTGGTTGTTAGCGATGCTCGAGTTTATTCTTCTCATGCCTTAGTTGCATGCCTTTTTCACTCTTGCATTCCATCCTAGTACATTGCTCCGTATTTCAATGGTTATCTCACTTGCATGTTACAGCTGTCATGTTTGCATGATGCCTTTTCTTTTGTGGTACTTTTTCTCACTAGCATGTTATAATTTGAGTGTGGTCCCTTTGAATTTAATATCTTCTTTTTCCTTACCTTTTCAGATGGCCATAAAAAAGGACAAGGAAAAAGCGCAGAAGAAGCCGTCTTCCGAAAGGACACCTCAAAAAGCCACCACCAAAGCACAACATACGCTTAAAGCTAAACCCCTCCCCAATAAGACGCGAAGCATCACTAAGATTGATGACCAAGAGAAGGACAACCCCGCGAGAGATCCCACTAGGTTTCCCAACCGCTATTGCGAGCTAATGTTCCTCATCGTGATTGCACGGAATTACCATTCTGAACCCCTTCTTAACTCTCCAGGGCATGTAGTTCAGTTTATCATACCTCGCATTGAGCGACGGGGATGGGGCTTTCTCATGAGGAAACCACAAGAAGCTAATCTCTCGTGGGTGGTAGAGTTCTACACCAATTACTTCTCACCTTCTCTTCAGACTGTCTTCATGCGCCGGAAGCAAGTTCCAGTTTGCGAGAAAGCTATTCAAGAAGTACTCCGAGTCCCACCCGTACCGGATGAGGTAGATGGTTAACAAGAGGCCCTCCGCCAGTGTGATGACTTCAACTTTGTTTTTTATTGGGATGCCGTGCATCGGGTCATTGCCGAACCGGATAATTTTGGACCCGAGGACGCCTCAGGCCCCGACCCAAGGGAATTCTTGCACGTTTTCTGACTGTAGAGGCTCGAGCATGGACTCAAATCTTGTCTCATTACGTGTTTCCCAGCACTCACGAGACCTTGATCACCGCAGACCTCGCCTTGCTTGTTTGGTGTATACTCACAGAGCGGCCGGTTAACATTGCTCACCTCATCCACCAAATCATGGGTCATGTTCATGCCAAGGGTAACCTACCATTCCCGGCCTTGGTGATGGAGCTAGTTGCTAATGCTGGTGTTCCCCGGGAGGCTAAGGATCGAAAAGCGATGATTCTGGTAGAGGGCGACGTGGTCTCAACCAGAAAGTATCTCAAACCTCCGGCGGAACACAAGACCCTTGATATAGCTGCTCCCTCGGTTATCCCTACCACTTCTTCTCCATCACAAGGATCTTCCCACCAACGGCTTGAAGACCTCCACAAGAAGATAGATAGATATGAACGGCGGAATCAACGCCGGTATGCTTACATAAAGAAGCTTTTGAGTTTCGTGACCCCTTCTGTGGAAGAACCGGAGATCTCCACATCCACCTCGTACTTAAGTGAAGAAAGCACTTGATGCCAGGGTATTTTGGCCAGTTTCACTGACCTTTTCTTTACTGTTTTAGGGTAGTTTCATGCATTTTCTTAGGAAATAAGCAAGTTTTGGGTAGAATTTCACTTACATCTTGATTTAAGCATATATTGAGCACTTTACATGATTTCATGAGAATTTTGCATGAATTAGATGACAAATTGGATGATGCATGTCTCATGATGTGGATTAGAACTTTGATGCACTTTATTGCTTGATTTCAGGACAAAGGAAGCAAGAAAGAGCCACGTTAGCAGCCACGTTAGTCTAACTAACGTGACCACCAACGTGGAATGGGAGCTAGCTTGCAATGTTAATGAGAAAAGTAATAGCCAATAACGTCCTCGAAAGCCATCATAGCCCACGTTAAGAGTCACGTTAACTAAGTTAACGTGAACTCTAACGTGGAAGAAAGAAATAAGGCCAACGTTAGTGACACTCACCTTTGTCACTAACGTTGGACCAAGCTCATAAGTGGCCACGTTAAGAGCCACGTTGACTCAGTTAACGTGGACTCTAACGTTGGGAAGCAAAAGAGAAGCCAATGTTAGTGACACTCACCTTTGTCACTAACGTTGGCCAAGCTACAATGAGCCACGTTAGTTGCCACGTTAACTTAGTTAACGTGGAAGCTAACGTGGAGAAAGCAAGTAATCGCCAACGTTAGTGACACTTACCTTTGTCACTAATGTTGGGATGTACCACCACAAGCCACTATGAGCAACATTAGCTCCCACGTTAACTAAGCTAACGTGGATAAAGGAGATGATAAGCCAACGTTAGTGACACTCACCTTTGTCACTAACGTTGGAGATGGCTATCATTACCACGTTAGGAGCCACGTTAACTTAGTTAACGTGGACTCTAACGTGGGAAGTAGGGGCACCTTGGAACGTTAGTGACAAAGGTAAGTGTCACTAAGTTCTCGAAGAATTGGCAAGCCTACGTTAAGAGCCACGTTAACTTAGTTAACGTGAACTCTAACGTAGGGAGGGATGACTCTCAATGTTATCGGAAAAGGTGAGTCCCAATAACGTGTGCGAAGGACCAAGAGGCAACGTTAGTGGTCACTGATGAGCGGATAATTTATACGCTTTTTGGCATTGTTTTTAGTATGTTTTTAGTAGAATCTAGTTACTTTTAGGGATGTTTTCATTAGTTTTTATGTTAAATTCACATTTCTGGACTTTACTATGAGTTTGTGTGTTTTTCTATGACTTCAGGTATTTTTGGGCTGAAATTGAGGGACTTGAGCAAAAATCAGATTCAGAGGTTGAAGAAGGTCTGCTGATGCTGTTGGATTCTGACCTCCCTGCACTCAAAGTGGATTTTCTGGAGCTACCGAACTCAAAATGGTGCGCTTCCAATTGCGTTGGAAAGTAGACATCCAGGGCTTTCCAGAAATATATAATAGTCCATACTTTGGCCAAGTTTAGGCGACACAAATGGGCGTTGAACGCCAGTTCTACGCTGCAGTCTGGAGTTAAACGCCAGAAACACGTCACAAGCCAGAGTTGAACGCCAGAAATACGTTACAAACTGGCGTTCAACTCCATGAATGACCTCTCCACGTGTAAACTTCAAGCTCAGCCCAAGCACACACCAAGTGGGCCCCAGAAGTAGATTTATGCATCAATTACTTACTTCTGTAAACCCTAGTAACTAGTTTAGTATAAATAGGACTTTTTACTATTGTATTAGACATCCTGGATTGTATTTTTGATCCTGTGATCACATTTTGGGGGTTGGCCTCTCGGCCATGCCTGAACCTTTCATTTATGTATTTTTAACGGTAGAGTTTCTACACTCCATAGATTAAGGTGTGGAGCTCTGCTGTTCCTCATGAATTAATGCAAAGTACTACTGCTTTTCTATTCAATTAAACTTATTCCGCTTCTAAGATATTCATTCGCACTTCAACATGAATGTGATGAACATGACAATCATCATCATTCCCCCACGAACGCATGCCTGACAACCATTTCCGTTCCATCTTAGATTGGATGATTATCTCTTGGATCTCTTAATCAGAATCTTCGTGGTATAAGCTAGATTGATGGCGGCATTCATGAGAATCCGGAAAGTCTAAACCATGTCTGTGGTATTCTGAGTAGGATTCTGGGATTGAATGACTGTGACAAACTTCAAACTCGCGAGTGCTGGGCGTAGTGACAGACGCAAAAGGAGGGTGAATCCTATTCCAGTATGATCGAGAACCTCAGATGATCAGCCGTGTCATGACAGAGCATTTGGACCATTTTCACAAGAGGATGGGATGCAGCCATTGACCACGGTGATGCCTCCAGATGATTAGCCATGCAGTGACAGCGCATCAGACCATTTTCACAGAGAGGATGAAAAGTAGCCATTGACAATGGTAATGTCCTTACATAAAGCCAGCCATGGAAAGGAGTAAGATTGATTGGATGAAGACAGCAGGAAAGCAGAAGTTCAGAGGAACGAAAGTATCTCCATACGCTTATCTGAAATTCTCACCAATGATATACATAAGTATTTCTATCTTTATTTTCTATTTATTTATTATTTATTTTCTAAAACTCCATAACTATTTGATATCCGCCTGACTGAGATTTACAAGGTGACCATAGCTTGCTTCATACCAAAAATCTCCGTGGGATCGACCCTTACTCATGTAAGGTTTTATTACTTGGACGACCCAGTGCACTTGCTGGTTAGTTGTATCGAAGTTGTGAATGAAAAACAATTTATTAAGACGTGTGTACAAAGTTTTTGGCGCCGTTGCCTGAGATCACAATTTCGTGCACCAAGTTTTTGGCGCCGTTGCCGGGGATTGTTCGAGTTTGGACAACTGACGGTTCATCTTGTTGCTCAGATTGGGTAATTTTCTTCTTATTTTATTTTCAAAAAGTTTTCAAAAATTTTTCAAAAAAAAATTATTTTCAAAAATTTTTTCAAAAATCTTTCAAAAATTTCTCATCTGTTTTCAAAAATTATTCTAAAATTTTTTAAGAATGAATTCTAGTGTTTCATGAAGCATGTTGAAGCCTGACTGGCTGTAAAGCCATGTCTAAATTTATTTGGACTGGGGTTTCCAACCTAACATTATCAAGAGCAAGCTAGTTGTTGCTAATCCACCTGCTGCTGTTTCAGATCCAAAAGATTTACATGCTAAAGCTTGACTGGCTATTAAGCCATGTCTAACCCTCAGATTGGAGCTTTAGACTAAGAGTGCAAGATTCCTGGAATTCATATTAAAAATTTTTGGAATCCTTATTTTTATTTTTCACACTAATTTTTGAAAAATATAAAATAAAAATACAAAAAAATCATAAAATCATAAAAATAAAAAAAAATTGTGTTTTTTATTTGAGTCTTGAGTCAGATTTTAAGTTTGGTGTCAATTGCATACTCATCTTGCATTTTTCAAAAATTGCATTCATCATGATCTTCAAGTTGTTCTTGATAAACCTTCTTGATTGATCTTCATATTAATTGTTTTGTGTTGTATGGTATTTTTCATATGCATTCTTGAATCCTTAGTGTCTAAGCATTAAAGATTTCTAAGTTTGGTGTCTTGCATGTTTTCTTTGCATCAAAAAATTTTTCAAAAAATAAGTTCTTGGTGTTCATCTTGACATTCAAAGTGTTCTTGGTGTTCATCTTGATATTCATAGCATTCTTGCATGCATTCATTGTTTTGATCTAAAATTTCCATGCATTGAACATTTTTAGTGTTTTTCTCTCTCATCATAAAAATTCAAAAAATAAAAAAAATATCTTTCCTTTTTTCTCTCATAAATTTTGAAAATTAGATTTGACTTTTTCAAAAATTTTTAAAATCTAGTTGTTCTTATGAGTTAAATCAAATTTTTAATTTAAAAATCTTATCTTTTGCAAAATCTTTTTCAAAAATCAAATCTTTTATATTTTTCTTATTTATTTTTGAAAATTTTAAAAATATTTTTCAAAAATCTTTTCTTAATTTTATCTTATAATTTTCGAAAATATTCTCATCAATTAATGTTTTGATTCAAAAATTTCAAGTTTGTTACTTACTTGTTAAGAAAGATTCAAACTTTAAGTTCTAGAATCATATCTTGTGATTTCTTGTGAATCAAGTCATTAATTGTGATTTTAAAAATCCGAACCCTCTCTCTCTAAGTTCAGATTTTCTCTTCTTCTTTTCTTCTACTCACATAAGGGAACCTCTATACCTGGGCAAAAAGGATCCCTATTATTATTATTTTTCTGTTCCCTCTTTTTCATATGAGCAGGAGCAAGGACAAGAATATTCTTGTTGAAGCAGATCCAGAACCAGAAAGGACTCTGAAGAGGAAACTAAGAGAAGCTAAATTACAACAATCCAGCAAGCACCTTTCAGAAATTTTCGAACAAGAAGAGGAGATGGCAGCCGAAAATAATAATAATGCAAGGAGGATGCTTGGTGACTTTACTGCACCTAATTCCAATTTACATGGAAGAAGCATCTCCATTCCTACCATTGGAGCAAACAATTTTGAGCTTAAACCTCAATTAGTTTCTCTGATGCAACAAAACTGCAAGTTTCATGGACTTCCATCTGAAGATCCTTTTCAGTTCTTAACTGAATTCTTGTAGATATGTGACACTGTTAAGACTAATGGAGTAGATCCTGAAGTCTACAGGCTCATGCTTTTTCCGTTTGCTGTGAGAGACAGAGCCAGAATATGGTTGGACTCTCAACCTAAGGATAGCTTGAACTCTTGGGATAAGCTGGTCAAGGCTTTCTTAGCCAAGTTCTTTCCTCCTCAAAAGCTGAGTAAGCTTAGAGTGGATGTTCAAACCTTCAGACAGAAAGAAGGTGAATCCCTCTATGAAGCTTGGGAGAGATACAAGGAACTGACCAAAAAGTGTCCTTCTGACATGCTTTCAGAATGGACCATCCTGGATATATTCTATGATGGTCTGTCTGAATTAGCTAAGATGTCATTGGATACTTCTGCAGGTGGATCCATTCACCTAAAAA
>NC_029789.2:99562978-99578484 GCF_000816755.2 Arachis ipaensis | reverse complement strand
AGAGTGCAAGGCCATTGAATTAATTACCATGGCCGAACCTGTAAGGGAGGTTGAGGACGTGAATCCCAGTGAGGAAGACCTCCTGGGACGTCCAGTGATCAATAAGGAATTTCCCTCTGAGGAACCAAAGGAATCTGAGACTCATCTAGAGACTGTAGAGATTCTATTGAACCTCCTTATGCCATTCATGAGCTCTGAAGAGTATTCTTCTTCTGAAGAGAATGAAGATGTTACTGAAGAGCAAGTTGCCAAGTTCCTTGGTGCAATCATGAAGCTGAATGCCAATTTATTTGGTAATGAGACTTGGGGAGATGAACCTCCCCTGTTCACCAATGAATTAAATGCATTGGATCAACTGAGATTGCCTCAGAAGAAACAGGATCCTGGAAAGTTTCTGATACCCTGTACCATAGGCACCATGACCTTTGAGAAGGCTCTATGTGACCTTGGGTCAGGAATAAACCTCATGCCACTCTCTGTAATGGAGAAACCTGGAATCTTTGAGGTGCAAGCTGCTAAAATCTCATTAGAGATGGCAGATAATTCCAGAAAATAGGCTTATGGACAAGTAGAGGACATGTTAGTAAAGGTTGAAGGCCTTTACATCCCTGCTGATTTCATAATCCTAGACACTGGGAAGGATGAGGATGAATCCATCATCCTTGGAAGGCCCTTCCTAGCCACAACAAGAGCTGTGATTGATGTTGACAGAGGTGAACTAGTTCTTCAATTGAATGAGGACTCCCTTGTGTTTAAAACTCAAGGATATCCTTCTGTAAACATGGAAAAGAGGCACAGTAAGCTTCTCTCAAAACAGAGTCAACCAGAGCCCCCACAGTCAAACTCTAAGTTTGGTGTTGGGAGGCCACAACCAAACTCTAAGTTTGGCGTTGAACTCCCATATCCAAACTCTAAGTTTGGTGTTGGGGAGTCTCAACAATGCTCTGAACATCTGTGAAGCTCCATGAGAGCCCACTGTCAAGCTATTGACATTAAAGAAGCGCTTGTTGGGAGGCAACCCAAATTTTATTTATCTAATTTTATTTTTATTTTTGTTGTTCTTTCATGTTTTATTAGGTTCATGATCATGTGGAGTCACAAAATAAATAGAAAAATCAAGAACAGAATCAAAAACAGCAGAAGAAAAATCACACCTTGGAGGAAGGACTTACTGGCGTTTAAATGCCAGTAAGGAGCATTTGGCTGGCGTTCAACGCCAGAACAGAGCATGGATTTGGCGTTGAATGCCAGAAACAAGCAGCATCCTGGCGTTCAGACGCCAGAAATGCACACTGAGGAAGAGCTGGCGCTAAACGCCAGAAACAAGCATCTGGCTGGCGTTCAACGCCAGAAATATGCTACATCTGGGCGCTGAACACCCAGAACAAGCATCAATTCGGCTTTTAAACGCCAGAATTGCATGCAAAGGCATTTTACATGCCTAATTGGTGCAGGGATGCAAATCCTTGACACCTCAGGATCTGTGGACCCCATAGGATTAACTCAGCATCTGTGCACCCCACAGGATCCCCACCTACCACTACTCACTCTCTTCCCTCTTCTCAATGTTCATCCTGTCTTCCCAATAAACACTCTTCCCCAAAACTCTTCACCAATCACCTCAATCTCTCTTCCCTATCCCCACTTCACCACTCACATCCATCCACTCTTCCCCATAAACCTACCTCATAAACTCCACCTACCTTCAAATTTCAAAATCAATTTCCCACCCAAACCCACCCTATATGGCCGAAACTAACCCCCCTCCCTATATAAAGCCCTCCATTCTTCCTCATTTTCACACAACACAACCCTCTCTTCCCCTTCTTGGCCGAATACACCTCTCCCTCCTCTCCTCCATATGTTCTTCTTCTTCTTCATCTATTCTTTCTTCTCTTGCTCGAGGGCGAAAAATATTCTAAGTTTGGTGTGGTAAAAGCATAAGCTTTTTGTTTTTCCATTACCATTGATGGCACCTAAGACCGGAGAATCCTCTAGAAAAGGGAAAGGGAAGACAAAAGCTTCCACCTCTGAGTCATGGGAGATGGAAAGATTCATCTCCAAAGCTCATCAAGACCACTTCTATGATGTTATAGCCAAGAAGAAGGTGATCCCCG
This sequence comes from Arachis ipaensis, assembly GCF_000816755.2. Lineage (NCBI taxonomy): Eukaryota > Viridiplantae > Streptophyta > Magnoliopsida > Fabales > Fabaceae > Arachis > Arachis ipaensis. Next base: position 99,576,367 of record NC_029789.2, on the reverse strand, counting down.
AGGTCCCTTTCAAACTCAAGAGAAATGAGTATCCGGAGATTCGACATGAGATCCATAGAAGAGGTTGGGAAGTTCTAACAAACCCCATCCAACAAGTCGGAACTCTAATGGTTCAAGAGTTCTATGCTAATGCATGGATCACAAGGAACCATGATCAAAGTAAGAACCTGAACCCAAAGAATTATCTCACCATGGTTCGGGGGAATTACTTAGATTTTAGTCCGGAAAATGTAAGGTTGGCGTTCAACTTGCCAATGATGGAAGAGAACACACACCCCTACACAAGGAGAGTCAACTTTGATCAAAGGTTGGACCAAGTCCTCATGGACATATGTGTGGAAGGAGCTTAATGGAAGATTGACTCAAAAGGCAAACCGGTTCAACTGAGAAGACTGGACCTTAAGCCTGTAGCTAGAGGATGGTTGGAGTTGAACAGTGCATATGTCTTTTGAAGTTGTTGTTTAAGAATGTTAAATATGTTGGCTCTTGAAAGAATGATGACAAAGAGACATGTTATTTGATAATCTGAAAAATCATAAAAATGATTCTTGAAGCAAGAAAAAGCAGTAAAGAACAAAGCTTGCAGAAAAAAAAATAGCGAAAAAAAAAAGAGAAAAAGCAAGCAGAAAAAGCCAAGGCTCTTAAAACCAAAAGGCAAGAGCAAAAAGCCAATAGCCCTTAAAACCAAAAGGCAAGGGTGATAAAAAAGATCCCAAGGCTTTGAGCATTAGTGGATAGGAGGGCCTAAAGGAATAAAATCATGGCCTAAGCGGCTAAACCAAGCTGTCCCTAACCATGTGCTTGTGGCGTGAAGGTGTCAAGTGAAAACTTGAGACTGAGCGGTTAAAGTCAAGGTCCAAAGCAAAAACAGAGTGTGCTTAAGAACCATGGACACCTCTAATTGGGGACTTTAACAAAGCTGAGTCACAATCTGAAAAGGTTCACCCAATTTTTATCCTATTTGATTTTCAGTTGCTTGGGGACAAGCAACAATTTAAGTTTGGTGTTGTGATGAGCGGATAATTTTTACGCTTTTTGGCATTATTTTTTGTATGTTTTTAGTAGAATCTAGTTAATTTTAGGGATATTTTCATTAGTTTTTATATTAAATTCACATTTCTGGACTTTACTATGAGTTTATGTGTTTTTCTGTGATTTCAGGTATTTTCTGGCTGAAATTGAGGGACTTGAGCAAAAATCAGATTCAGAGGTTGAAGAAGGACTATTGATGCTGTTGGATTCTGACCTCCCTGCACTCAAAGTGGATTTTCTGGAGCTACCGAACTCAAAAGGGAGTGCTTCCAATTGCGTTGGAGCGTAGACATCCAGGGCTTTCCAGCAATATGTAATAGTCCATACTTTGGCCAAGTTTAGATGACGCCAATGGGCGTTGAACGCCAGTTCTACGCTGCAGTCTGGAGTTAAACGCCAGAAACACGTCACAAGCCAGAGTTGAACGCCAGAAATACGTTACAAACTGGCGTTCAACTCCAAGAATGACCTCTCCACATGTAAACTTCAAGCTCAGCCGAAGCACACACCAAGTGGGCCCCGGAAGTGGATTTATGCATCAATTACTTACTTCTGTAAACCCTAGTAACTAGTTTAGTATAAATAGGACTTTTTACTATTGTATTAGACATCCTGGATTGTATTTTTGATCCTGTGATCACGTTTTGGGGGCTGGCCTCTCGGCCATGCCTGAACCTTTCACTTATGTATTTTTAATGGTAGAGTTTCTACACTCCATAGACTAAGGTGTGGAGCTCTGCTGTTCGTCATGAATTAATGCAAAGTACTACTGCTTTTCTATTCAATTCAACTTATTCCGCTTCTAAGATATTCATTCGCACTTCAACATGAATGTGATGAACGTGACAATCATCATCATTCCCCCACAAACGCGTGCCTGACAACCACTTCCGTTCCATCTTAGATTGGATGATTATCTCTTGGATCTCTTAATCAGAATCTTCGTGGTATAAGCTAGATTGATGGCGGCATTCATGAGAATTCGGAAAGTCTAAACCTTGTCTGTGGTATTCCGAGTAGGATTCTAGGATTGAATGACTGTGACGAACTTCAAACTCGCGAGTGCTGGGCGTAGTGACAGACGCAAAAGGAGGGTGAATCCTATTCCAGTATGCTCGAGAACCTCAGATGATTAGCCATGCCGTGACAGAGCATTTGGACCATTTTCACAAGAGGATGGGATGCAGCCATTGACCACGGTGATGCCTCCAGATGATTAGCCATGCAGTGACAGCGCATCAGACCATTTTCACAGAGAGGATGAAAAGTAGCCATTGACAATGGTGATGTCCTTACATAAATCCAGCCATGGAAAGGAGTAAGATTGATTGGATGAAGACAGCAGGAAAGTAGAAGTTCAGAGGAACGAAAGTATCTCCATACGCTTATCTGAAATTCTCACCAATGATATACATAAGTATTTCTATCTTTATTTTCTATTTATTTATTATTTATTTTCGAAAACTCCATAACTATTTGATATCCGCTTGACTGAGATTTACAAGGTGACCATAGCTTGCTTCATACCAACAATCTCCGTGGGATCGACCCTTACTCACGTAAGGTTTTATTACTTGGATGACCCAGTGCACTTGCTGGTTAGTTGTATCAAAGTTGTGAATGAAAAACAATTTATTAAGACGTGCGTACAAAGTTTTTGGAGCCGTTGCCTGAGATCATAATTTTGTGCACCAGTCACGTTGGTGCCACTAACGTTGAAGTTAACGTGGATCATCCCTGGGTGAGGAATGTTAGTGAAAAAGGTGATTGTCACTAACGTTCTCGAACCTACACTCTCACTTAACGTTAACGCCACTAACGTCCTGAGCTAAAGACCCTTCCTACTTCACACTTTCTCTCTGCAAGTAAAGCTAAGCCCACTGCAGAAGATAACTGCTTCAAACTCAAGATCCAAAGGCCCATATCCAAGACTTGAAAAATCAACTAGATGATCAGAAGAGTAGTATATATAGGGGAAGTTTTGAATCAGGAAATAGCTTTTGGGGGGATGGGAAATTGAGAACTACTCTCTGTATAATTTACTTTCTCTGCACTTCTAGTTCTAGTTTTCATGATGTATTCTCCATCTTTGTTTTCCATTTCTAGAGCTATGAACAACTAAACCCCTTTCATTGGGTTAGGGAGCTCTGTTGTAATTTGATGGATCAATACTAGTTTCCATTACTCTTCTTCTATCGTTTCTCTTGATTTTACTAGAAAGCTTTCAATCTTCATCCAATTGGGTAGTTATCTTGGAAAAGAAGCTATTCATACTTGGATCTCTTCTAAACCTTGGAAGAGGAATGAAGAGATCATGCTAGAAATGCTTTCTCATGTTGGACCAAATTGGGTTTGGTTGGGTCTGGTGACTATAATCTTACCAACACTTGATTTGGAAATGCATGTGGTATAATCAGTGACCATACTTCATCTCTTCTCATGAGCAATTGACCTAGGAATTGGCTATTGATCAAGATTTGAGAGATTGAATTGCCAAGGAATTGGAATTCGATCACTTAAGATTGCCAAGGAGATCAATGAATGCATTGATTGAGGAAGAGATGAAAATGAACTTGAGCCGGGGATTGATTTTGTATCAACAATGACTAAATTGGAAGATAACTAGATTGAGCATTTTTCTTTTGTTTGATTTAAATTTCTGTTTGAGTTGATTACTTTCAGTTTTAGTTATTTTCCTCCCTTCCCCCCTACTCCTTTTTCTTAGTTATTTACCATTCAGTTCACTAACCCACTAACTGTTTGATATATTGCATCACTCACACTAACAGCAATTTTAACAAGAGTACTTTCTGCATCTATTTCCTTGCTTGTGCCTTGTTGGTTGTATGACAGAGAGATGAAGCGGGACTTCAACTTCCTTTGATTCTGAACCTGAGAGGACCTTCCTTAGATTAAGGAGGGAAGCAAGAGGAAAGAGAGTAGTTGGTGCTGAGGAAGAGGAGGAGTACTTTGAACCAGACATGGATGAAAACATGGAGAACCATCATGAAGAAGAGGCTCACAACCATGGTAGAGAAGGTCCAGCGCATCAGGCTGGACAATAGAGAAGAGTTCTGGGTTCTTACATCAACCCAAACCCAGGAAACTGTGGAAGCAGCATCCAAAGGCTAACCATACATGCCAACAACTTTGAACTAAAGCCACAGCTCATCACCTTTGTTCAGAACAATTGTTCATTCGGAGGAAGTGTCCAAGAAGACCCCAATCAACATCTAACCACCTTCCTGAGGATATGTGATACTATGAAGTCTAATGGTGTTCATCCTGACACCTATAGACTACTTCTGTTCCCTTTCTCACTTAAGGACAAGGAATCTAAATGGCTGGAATCCTTCCTAAAGGAGAGTTTAGCAACCTGAGAAGATGTGGTGAACAAATTTTTGCCAAGATTCTATCCTCCTCAACAGATCAACAGGCTGAGAGCTGAGGTGAAAACATTCAGGCAGCAGGATGGTGAGACTCTATATGAAGCATGGGAGAGGTTTAAGGACCTGACAAGAAGGTGTCCACCAGATTTGTTCAATGAATGGGTGCAACTACACATTTTTTATGAAGGCCTCTCTTATGAATCAAAGAAGGCAGTAGACCATTCATCCAGGGGATCTCTGAACAAGAAGAAGACCATTGAAGAAGCCATAGATGTCATTGAGACTGTAGCGGAGAATGACTACTTCTATGCTTCTGAAAGAGGCAACACTAGAGGAGTGATGAAGCTAAACAATGTGGATGTACTGCTGGCCCAAAATAAGCTCATTACCAAGCAGCTGGCTGACCTCACCAAGAAGATGGAGAGGAACCAAGTGGCAGCAATCACCACCTCATCAGCAACCCAAGAGGGACCAAGTTGCAGCAGTCACCACCTCATCAGCAGCTCAAGAAGGTGTGAATGCAGAGGACGAGGGTGACCAGGAACAAGCCAACTACATTGGAAACTCACCCAGGCAGACCCATGATCCTTACTCCAAAACGTACAACCCTGATTGGAGGAATCACCCAAACTTTGGGTGGGGAAATCAACAAGATCAAAGCCAAGATCAGAGACGTCACAACCCCAACAACCATGCAGCTCACCAACATTCCACACAGAGATCATATCAGTACCACCCTAACAACACCTCTCCACATCCATATCAAAACCAAAATGACCCAACTCACCCATCCACTCTCAACTCACCATCATCTGAAGATAGACTCTCCAAAATTGAGACTCTGCTTGAGGGCATATGCAAAGAGATTCAAGATAGTAAGGCATTCCGAGAAGAAGTACAGTCCAATATGCAGAATCAAGATGCTGCCATCAAGAAACTTGAGGCACAAATTGGCTACCTATTCAAGAGAATTTCCAGCCACAACCCTCGCAGTAATACAGACTCAAACCAAAGGGAGGAGTGTCAGGCTATAACCCTCAGAAGTGGAAAATAATTGAAGGATATTCCCAAGCAACCCCAAGAAAAAGATTCAGTTGGGAAGAACGAAGGAGGAACAAGATGAAGTTCAAATCTCCACCTCCAACTCACGTCAAAAGGAAGGAGAGCTGAAGCCATATGTTCCGAAAGTACCATATCCTCAACAATTGAAGAAGAAGGGGGATGACAGCCAGTTCTCCAAATTTTTAGAAATCTTCAAGAAATTACAGATTAACATACCCTTTGCTAAAGTAATAGAGCAAATGCCGCTCTATGCCAAGTTCTTGAAGGAATTGATGACTAAGAAGAGAAGTTGGAAGAGCAACGAGACTGTGATACTAACCGAAGAATGTAGTGCTATCATTCAGCATAAACTACCCCAGAAATTGAAGGATCCTGGGAGCTTTCAGATCCCTTGTATTATAGGGGAGATCACAGTGGAGAAAGCTCTATGTGACTTAGGAGCCAGCATAAATCTGATGTCAGTAGCTATGATGAGGAAAATGAAGATCGAGGAGGCTAAGCCAACAAAAATGGCCCTACAACTGGCAGACCGATCGTTCAAGTTCCCTCATGGTGTAGTGGAAGATTTGCTGGTGAAGGTGGGGGATTTCATTTTCCCAGCATACTTTGTGGTGTCGGACATGAAGGAGGAAGCCAAGGCCTCCATCATCCTGGGAAGACCGTTCTTAGCTACTGTTGGAGCTGTCATTGATGTCCAAAAAGGTGATCTCACTTTGAGATTACACAATGAAAAGATGACATTCAATGTGTTCAAGGCCATGAGTTACCCACCAGAACAATGGAGAGAATGTATGAGGTTGGAATCACTGGAAGATGCAATGTAGGAGAGTTTTGAAGAAGAAGAACCCGAAGGGTTAATAGGGGAGGGATCAACGTCTAGTGAAAAGGTTGCAACAGCAGAGATTCATATACGAGGTGCACCAAAGGAAGAGAATGAAAAGTTAGAAGCACCCAAACTTGAACTCAAAGCACTGCCACCCACTCTCAAATATGCATATTTAGGAGAGAATGAAAGCTACCCAATGATTATAAACTCATCCCTCAGCCAAGATCAAGAGGATGAATTACTCCAAGTGTTGCAAAAACATAAGGATGCCATTGGATGGACCCTCACTGACTTGAAAGGAATCAGTTCGGCCATATGCATGCATAAGATACTGTTGGAAGATGATGCCAAACCATCCATTCAATCCCAAAGGAGGCTGAACCCAATCATGAAGGAAGTGGTGCAGAAAGAAGTTATGAAGTTATGGCAAGGAGGGGTAATCTACCCGATCTCAGACACCCCCTGGGTCAGCCCTGTGCATGTCGTGCCCAAAAAGGGAGGGATCATTGTAGTCCACAATGAGAAGAACGAACTAATTCCTACAAAGATCATCACAAGATGGCGAATGTGCATAGACTACCAGAAACTCAATGAGGCTACATGAAAGGATCATTTCCCCCTCCCATTCATGGATCAGATGTTGGAAAGACTCGTAGGACACGCATATTATTGTTTTCTCGACGGTTATTCAGGATATAACCAAATAGTGGTTGATCCCAAAGACCAAGAGAAAACCTCATTCACTTACCTATATGGAGTGTTTGCCTACAGGCGCATGCCATTTGGGCTATGTAATGCACCGGCAACTTTTCAACGCTGCATGCTTTCTATCTTCTCAGATATGATAGAGAAATTCATTGAAGTTTTTATGGATGATTTTTCGGTATTCGGAGATTCCTTTCCTAGCTACCTGAATCACCTAGCCTTGGTATTGAAAAGGTGCCAAGAGACCAATCTGGTCTTGAACTGGGAGAAATGTCACTTTATGGTAACAGGAGGAATAGTCCTTGGCCATAAGGTTTCTAACCAAGGCATTGAGGTGGACAGAGCTAAAGTGGAACTTATTGAAAAACTTCCTCCACCTAGTGATGTCAAGGCAATTAGAAGCTTTTTAGGGCATGCTGGCTTTTATAGAAGATTTATTAAAGATTTTTCAAAGATAGCCAAGCCCTTGAGCAATCTCCTTGTATCTGATATACCATTTATCTTCGATGAAACATGCATGCAAGCATTCGAGAATTTAAAAAAAAAATATTATCCTCTGCCCCTATCATTTTCCCACCTGATTGGAACTTACCCTTTGAATTGATGTGTGATGCATCTGACTTTGCAGTTGGGGCCGTGTTAGGGCAGAGGAGAGATAACTTAGTCCATGTGATATACTATGCTAGCAAAGTCCTTAATGAAACTCAAAGAAATTATACCACTACTGAAAAGGAGTTGCTAACAATAGTTTTTGTATTTGACAAGTTTAGATCATACCTCATTGGTGCTAAAGTGATTGTTTTCACAGATCACACAGCACTTAAATATTTGTTTGCCAAGCAAGAATCAAAACCAAGACTAATAAGATGGATTTTATTATTACAGGAATTCAATATTGAAATCAGAGACAAGAAGGGAGTAGAGAACAAAGTAGCGGATCACCTATCCAGAATCCCTCATGATGAAGGTAGAACACATGATACTAGTGTAAATGAGGTCTTCCCTGATGAGCAGTTGATGACAGTTCACAAAGCACCATGGTTCGCAGACATTGCCAACTTCAAGGCAACTGGGGCCTTACCTCCAGAGATCAATAAACATCAAAAAAGGAAGCTCATAAATGATGCAAAATATTTTGTCTGGGATGAGCCATATCTCTTTAAGAAATGTTCAGATGAAATCCTGAGAAGATGTGTTTCAGAAGAAGAGGGACGGGAAGTCCTGTGGAATTGCCACGGCTCATGCTATGGAGGCCATTTTGGAGGGGACAGAACTGCAGCAAAGGTGTTACAAAGCGGATTCTTTTGGCCCACCCTTTTCAAGGATGCTAAAGAACTAGTAAAGAGCTGCAATGAGTGCCAAAGATCTGGGAACTTGCCCAAACGAAATGAGATGCCACAAAATTTCATCTTGGAACTGGAACTGTTTGATGTGTGGGGAATCGATTTCATGGGACCATTCCCAACCTCATATTCAAACAAGTACATCTTGGTAGTAGTGGATTATGTTTCCAAGTGGGTAGAGGCTATTGCAAATCCAACAAATGATAACAAGGTGGTCATGAACTTCCTCAGGAAGAATATCTTTAGCCGATTTAGAGTCCCACGAGCACTCATCAGTGATGGAGGGAGCCATTTTTGTAACAGACCACTAGAAGCTCTTCTCCTATGATACGGGGTAAAACATAAGGTGGCCACTCCTTACCATCCCCAAACAAGTGGGCAAACTGAGATATCCAACAGAGAGCTTAAAAGAATTCTGGAAAAGACTGTGGGTGCATCAAGAAAGGATTGGTTGAAGAAGCTGGATGATGCTCTTTGGGCATACAGAACAGCATTCAAAACTCCACTTGGAATGTCCCCATATCAACTAGTGTATGGAAAAGCTTGTTATTTACCACTGGAGCTGGAACACAAAGCTCTCTAGGCTCTCAAGATACTAAATTTATACAGCATTGCTGCTGGTACAAAGAGGATCTTGTAGCTACAAGAAATGGAGGAATTTAGATCGCAAGCCTATGAAAATGCCAAGATCTATAAAGAAAAGGCGAAAAGAAGACATGACCTGCACTTTGCACCCAGAAGTTTCGAAAAAAGGGCAGCAAGTACTCCTCTACAACTCCAAATTGAGACTGTTCCCAGAAAAACTCAAATCAAGGTGGTCAGGACCTTTTCTGGTCACAAAGGTCTCACCATATGGGCACATAGAAATCATGGATGAAAGATCGGAGAGGACTTTCACTATGAACGAACAAAGGCTCAAACACTATATGGGCAACATGGGGGAAAACCCCAAAGTGAAGTATCATCTCAAGTAATGAAGGAATCGTCGAGCTAGCGACGCTAAAAGAGCGCTTTGTTGGGAGGCAACCCAACCTGAGGCAGTTTCTTTTTCATTATCATTTCAATAAAAATCCCAAATTGTTTCCCCTGTATTGCGAGGAGCTAAGTTTGGTGTTCCACACCAAGACAAAACCTAAGAGTGAAAGTGTAGTTTTAAGTTTGGTGTTCCACCAAAGATATTAATTATAATCACACTACACTCCAATGACAAATTGCTAGCTCCAACCACTCAGGGGGACCACTTGGCAGTAGTTTAGTCTGAAGTTAATGGTTGTTTTGTTAATAACAACATATGAGGATCTCTGCAAGTATGCAATTTGTTGTACTAGGCAAAGAACTAAGTTTGGTGTTCACACACCAAATTAAGTTCAGAAAATTCGCAAGCATACATGCAAGCTAACTATGTCTCAAGTGCTTTGGAAACAAACAACTTCCAATGACTTTGCAGGAACCTTCTGAGGAAATGGTGCACCATCATCCAAGGAAATGAAGGAGCAAAAACTATGGATGAGGACAACAAGGGGACATCAAGAAACCATCACCCGAAGGTTGTATTGTTACTTAATTCCATATACTTAAAATGCTAAAAATTGGAAGTCAGAAGGAACTTGATTTATAGTTGCTCATTAGTTTAGATGATTAGAGTTTAATGGTTGCTTTATTGCTTTTGTCATATTTATACTGTCCACGATACCTGCTTCAATTCCATCCTTCTTATTGTGTTGCTTGTCTCCTTTTGAATCAAATAAAAAGAGAATGTGTGTTATCAAAGACCAGAGTGGAGTTCATATTGTGGAGTAAGTTCCTTAGTGTGTGATGTGGTCATAAGTTAGCTAAGTTGATTCACCAACAAGGGTGGGAAGACAACTATCTGTCCTGAACCATATGCTTGAAACACACCCCATAAGACTACCTAAGTAACAAGATCCTAATAAGAAAAAGGGAAAAAGAACAATAAGAGTTGAAAAAGAAAGAAAAGTTAATAAAGAATGAGGCTAGGCATCAAGGGTTTGAAACTTGAGAGATGTGTCTGTGGTGCTCCTGTACCAAGGATCTGCTTGGATGAATAAGTTCGTAGGAGTGCTTCATCACTTGGTAACTTGGGTTAACTAACCCGGGATTATCAGCTGAAAGTCCACTATCAAGAGCAACCTTGCTACAGAACATTTAGTAACCCAAAGAGGTGCTGGACACCAAGGTCTCAAGAAAGAAAATAAACAAACCATGTGCCTGTGGTGTGTATGTATGGGGGAAAGAGACTTGAGGGAGTAAGTCCTTAGGGGTGTCTTAACACCTAGCACCTTGAACCAACTGGTTCGGGAGTGCTGGCTAAAAGCTTATCTTAAAAAGTCGCCCCCTCACAGAGCACTTAGCCTAAGAACACAAATAAGCCCTGAAAACAATAAAAGGATCAATGAATAAAAGTCTCATAGGGTGCAATTAAGTGAGTATTCCAGGACATGATAAAAGTCTGAAAGCCAGTGAAGGAATCAACCTAAGTTGCTATGCATGAAACCACCATAAAACCAAGGACATGACTTCCACAATAATGACTCATTTCTCTTGGCATTTCATTCATCATTCTCTTGTTCCAGTACTTGCTTAGGGACAAGCAAGCTTTAAGTTTGGTGTTGTGATGCCAGGGCATTTTGGTCAGTTTCACTGACCTTTTCTTTACTGTTTTAGGGTAGTTTCATGCATTTTCTTAGGAAATAAGCAAATTTTGGGTAGAATTTCACTTACATCTTGATTTAAGCATACATTGAGCACTTTACATGATTTCATGAGAATTTTGCATGAATTAATGAGCCACGTTAGTTGCCACGTTAACTTAGTTAACGTGGAAGCTAATGCGGAGAAAGCAAGTAATCGCCAACATTAGTGACACTTACCTTTGTCCCTAACATTGGGATGTACCACCACAAGCCACTATGAGCAACGTTAGCTCCCACGTTAACTTAGTTAACGTGGAAGCTAACGTGGATAAAGGAGATGATAAGCCAACGTTAGTGACACTCACCTTTGTCACTAACGTTGGAGATGGCTATCATTACCACGTTAGAAGCCACGTTAACTTAGTTAATGTGGACTCTAACGTGGGAAGTAGGGGCACCTTGGAATGTTAGTGACAAGGTGAGTATCACTAACGTTCTCGAAGAATTGGCAAGCCTACGTTAAGAGCCACGTTAACTAAGTTAACGTGAACTCTAACGTAGGGAGGGAGGACTCTCAACGTTATTGGAAAAGGTGAGTCCCAATAACGTGTGCGAAGGACCAAGAGGCAACATTAGTGGTCACATTGGTGCCACTAATGTTGAAGTTAACGTGGATCATCCCTAGGTGAGTAACATTAGTGAAAAAGGTGATTGTTACTAACGTTCTCGAACCCATACTCTCACTTAACATTAATGCCACTAACGTCCTGAGCTAAAGACCCTTCCTACTTCACACTTTCTCTCTGCAAGTAAAGCTAAGCCCACTGCAGAAGATAATTGCTTCAAACTCAAGATCCAAAGGCCCATATCCAAAACTTGAAGAATCCACTAGAAGATCAGAAGAGTAGTATATATAGGGGTAGTTTTGAATCAGGAAATAGCTTTTGGGGGGATGGGAAATTGAGAACTACTATCTGTATAATTTACTTTCTCTGCACTTCTAGTTCTAGTTTTCATGATGTATTCTCCATCTTTATTTTCCATTTTCAGAGCTATGAACAACTAAACCCCTTTCATTGGGTTAGGGAGCTCTGTTGTAATTTGATGGATCAATACTAGTTTTCATTACTCTTCTTCTATCTTTTCTCTTGATTTTACTAGAAACCAATGAACCCCCATTTCTGATCTTACCCATTCTCTTTAATTTCTGCAATTTACTTTTATGAGCATCTTCCCCATTCCCATTTACAATTCTGCAATTTACTTTCCATCATTTACTTTCAGCTCTTTACTTCCAGCATTTACATTTTCTGCTATTTACTTTCCCGCCATTTAATTTCCTGCAACTCTCAAACCAAATTCTGCTTCGCTCAACTAGAACATTCCTCTAATTAAAGTTGATTGACCAATCAATCCCTGTGGGGTTCGACCTCACTCTATTGTGAGTTTTTACTTGACGACAATTCGGTATACTTGCCGAAGGAAAATTGTTGAGAGACAAGTTTCCGTGCTATCAGCACTCGCGAACGGGATAATGGAAGTTCCAAACCCGACCACCACTTACACCTTTCTAGTAGCACGGAGGACCGTGATAATTCTTAAGTGTGGGGAGGTCGTTCGACCGATCTCCGTGGGTAATAATCTCCTCTTTCAAACATTCATGGACTTTATTTCTCTTTTGTTTTGTTAATTAGGACACCTTGCATGTTTAGTTAGTTTTTCTTATTAGGACTACTTGGTTAGGGTGATGATTTCTTTTCCAAGAAACTGTATTTTCAGGGTACCCTACCAATTTTGAAGAAAAATTTTTGTGATAAACTTGCTTGAAGAATGTATTTCGGAGCATAGTGATTGAGCTAAGAACACAAACATGTGAGTTTTGAGCCTTATTGTGTGGTTATATATTCTAACCACTATTTTCCATTCTTGTGTGCATTATTCTCTCTCTATGATTGTAATCCTTGCTTTGTCTTATTCTATATATCCATTACTTTGTGTATGAATGCATTTACATGATTGAGGCCATCACTTCAATAGTCACTTTTCCCAAACAGCCTTAACCCTTTTATCTACCATTGCTAACAAATTTTGAGCCCATGATAAACCCTTTTTGTTCTTAAATGGAGCACATCAACACCCCTAAGTGAAAAATAATGAATGTCCCCGGATTCGTATCCTTGATTAGCTTAGGTGAGTAAGGGTGTGTATCATTCAAATTGGAGGGTGTACTTGGGAACTTGGGTAGATGTAAAGGTATGTAATTGTATTTGTAATTAAAAAATTTTGGGAATTGGGAACATACTCATGTATTGAATGATTGAACTATATGCAGTGACCCCAAAAAGGGGACAAACAAAGAAAAAAAAAAAAATATATAT
>NC_029789.2:99519468-99562942 GCF_000816755.2 Arachis ipaensis | reverse complement strand
ATATATATATATATATATATATATATATATGAGAATGAAGGAAAAAGAATGTGAGAAAAAGAAATAGAAAAATAGAAGAAACAAGAATATGGAAAAAGAAAGCAATAAAAAGGGGATAAAAATGCCCCAAGGTAAAGTAACAATAACAATGCATATGGAATGTAAACTGAAGAGAGTGCATGAGTATGTGAAAAGTGAAACCCATGAGTAGCTAGGCATTGTCTTAGAATTGTATAGGTTGTTTTATGTGTTTAGTGAGAACTTAGGCTAATCAAGGATTCAAATTTCAAGCTCACTTGACCATATTCATCCCTACCTTTATCCTAGCCCCATTACAACCTATGAATAAGACCTCATGATACTTGTATGCATGCATTGAGTAATTGTTGATTGTTAGATGAAAGACAAATCTTGAAAAGCATGATTAGGAGAGGATTGAGTGACGAACCCTATACACTTGAGCGAATAGAGCAGATACACTTCCGATGAGGGTTCGATGCTCAACCCCGTGTTCCCGGCTTTCACAAGCGTTCATCTCGCGAGTTATATGTGTAACGACCCAACTTCTAGCATGTCTAGATCATACTAGAAATCGAATGTTACCAACTTGTTTTTCCTTTTTGTATTATTAATTAATAAATATAAGCCTGTACGCTGTTAAAACCCCACGAATTTTACAAGTAAATTTTTTTTAACAAGAATAATTTAAAGTCGCATACCTTCCATATATCAAGGGATAATTAAACGTTCACATACATAAGACAAAAGATAACAGAATATGGAACAACACACTATAATATACATTATGTTACAGAAGTGGCTCAGTTATATAAGCATAGAGCTATAGTACAGCACCCCTAAGTCAGTGACTCATATAGTATATACATATATGTACATAAGACGCCCCAGGGCCTGGCCTGACCAAAAGCCCCTAAGTTGGCACCCAGGCTAGCCTAACTCTATGATATGCCTATTCCCTCTAATCATGCTAACAAAAGTGAGAGAGACACTCTAATGTACTGAAGTTAGACTAGGCATCTCAAAAAGTCTCCTCAATCCTGGTCCAGAGTACCTCACAGAAAATCACCGGGTGAATGGTGTTGCTCACCTGCTAGCGCCTCGCCTGGCTCATCGTCATCGCTGTCAGAGGAGATAACTATGAAGTTAGGATCTTCCTCTGGATCTTCTTCTTCCTCGTCCTATTCTTCTGCTGGAGTGATAGCAGAGGAACCACTGCTGGCCACAGGAACCATAAAAGGATAGCTACCAAACAAAATACAGTCTGGAGAAGGAGGTGGCGCCTCCATCATCTGATCATACTCATGTCCCTGCTGCTCATCAAAGACAGGAGGCTCGATCGGCTCAGGTAAAGGATCAAGCTCGGGTGGCAACACAGGAACACCCCACTCATCAAGGACAAAAGGTGCAAGAGGTGCCTCATGGATAAGCTGGGCAGGTATAGGCTCATCAGGTAGATGAGGTTCAGGTGGAGGAGGATGGTCAGGTGGAGGTGGTATCTGCTCCTCCGGATGAGGTATCCCAGGTCCGCCGGGGTGTAACCAAGATAAAGGAAAGTCATAGGGTGCATCAGGATTAAAGTATGATGTCCTAATAGGGTACTGGAAAGGTCTACCACGAACTACATAATTACGGATACGAGGTACCGCACAGTAGATGTAATACTCGCCACGCACCGGGTCCTCGTGGATGTACGGTGGATCAATCTCGTAGAATAGGACTCCCGTGTCCATCTGTAGAGGTGTAAGGGGTAAGAACTGGGAAGTTCTTAGTAAGGTCGGGGTTTACAGTTAAGTTTATTTATAATGTCCGTGGTCATAGAAGTATAAATAAATGTAGAGTAATATGTACATAACAGCAACATAAACTAACACATTATCAAGAGAGAAAATAGGAAGTAAATGCACATTCACACATTAATATGCAATCACACAGTTATGCTCAAACAAACAAGGAATAGAACAAGAACACAAGAAGATTTGCAATAAATAATGCACAAACAAGTATGATGCATGTCTGTCCCTACTGCAGGTAATGAGCTCATTTGTCGGTTTCGACCCGCACCCGACGCAATCCGACCCTCCAAGTCAGATAAGGCCTTCCCAGAACTTAATCCCAGATTAAGTACCGCATACCCTCTACCAAGTACTCTCGACTTGCAGGGCTGGTATTTGCTCAAATCTCAATATACCGCAGGTATGCGAGTCAGGCCTCTACCAAGCACTCAGCTTGCAGGGCTGGTACTACTCTACCGCAGCCTGTCTGGGAAGCAACATCTCAATACAGGCGTCCCCGCACAACATTCACAAGCATTGCCCGAAGGCTCATAATTCACATATAACCATACTCTCCATCACTTATCAATCATTATAAATCAAGCATTAGAACATCACAGAAAGCTCATTTTATAATTCTCTGTTTACTCTGTAAGGTCAGGTACACAGCTATATCACTTTTAACTCCTTTTCTTTTTAACTTAAACATAGGTTTCAAAATCTTATTTCTTTACCTCATATACCTCTATATCTTCTCTTATACCTCTTCTTAGGTGTTTAGTAAAGGAAATTGGAGAATTCTGGACTCAAATCTGCCTTCCTGAGGCTTTCAGGGAAAACTGTCTTTTTATCAATATTTTATTATTATTAATAAAATAATATTATTATTAAAATAATATTATTAATAAAATAATATATTAATATTTTATTATTATATGCACTTCATATTGATGACCGAATTGGTAGGATTCATGGATTACATGTCACTTTAATCCTATATGCTCATATGTGTTCTTGGAGGATAGATTTACCCTTGACCAAGTAGGTAGATGCCTTTACATTAGTCGCATGCATTCATTTAGGTAATTTGCACTTCATGAACCCTTTCTTCCTATATTCTTTGGTCTTTTTATTTTTAGCATGAGGACATGCTCGGCTTAAGTGTGGGGAGGTTTGATAAACCCCAATTTGTGGTTTATATTTGTAGAATTTGGGGGGTTTTATCAATATTTCCCATACTTATTCACAAGAATTGCATAGTTTTGTGTTCTCTTCCTAGTATTTCTTCATGATGTAAAACATGCTTCTTTTGCCTTAAAATTGTCATATTTTGATTCTCTTTTATTACCATTCGATGCTGTGATATGTTTGTTGAGTGATTTCAGAGTTTGTAGGGCAAGAATGGTCTAGAAGAGAGGAAGAAAGCATGCACAAGTGGAGGAACATAAAGAATTGGGCTTTGGAGAAATCGGCTTCGACGCGCACGCGCACATCACGCGCACGCATGGATGCAAGGAGTTGAATGTGGCGTGCAAAGAATGGCGCATCCGCATGGATTGGCAAAATCTCCATCGATGCGCATACGTGCATGACGCGTACGGATGGATCGTGAAATTCAAGCGACGCGCACGCGTGCATGATGCGTACGCGTGACGAGCTGCACGTGACCTCATTAAAGAAATCGTGCCTGGCGATTTCTAAGGCTCAACAAGCCTAAATTCAAGCATGTTCTACATGGAAAAGACCCAAGGAACTCTAGGGGAAAAGGGGGGATCATCCATTACACACTTAGACACAATTTTAGCTAGTTTTTGGTTTTTGTTCTTCTAGAGAGAGAAACCCTTATTCTCCTCTAGATCTTGTTTGATTTTGATCTCCCATTGTTGAATTATGAATTGGATTTTGTTGATTTATAGTTTTGATTACTTAATTTGAATTCCTTAGTATAATTTTGTTTAGATCTTGTGTTAGATTCATGTTTTCTTGTTATTTCCCATTTTCTACCCATTTTGTGAATCTTGTGGATCTTGAATTGTTAATGTTACATTGATGATTTTCATGATTTATAGTGTTATTTGAGTGATTTTCCATTGAGAATTGTTAGTGGGTACCTTTTAAATTCAATTTAATTGTATTTTGAATATGTCTTTTAGTAATTCTTACCATGTGTTTGATGAAATGTTTTCCTTGATTATGGAGTAGGTTTCTTTACTATTGACCTAGGCTAAGGGAAATGGGTAAACTTGAGTCATTGGGTCTAATGGATTTGGTGATTTGGGAACCCTTAGTGGTCAATTTCATAACCATTGACACTAGCCTACTACTAAGTTAATTGGTAGCTAGGTTGGGCTTTATGAATTGATGTTGATCAAGCCATTTAATATACTTCAAGTATAGAAGTAAACTTAATGAGTTTGGTTCCTCATAATTGTCAAGATATGGTTATTAAACAAGGATAGTGATCCCAATTCCTATGCCTAGCCAAGAGTTGCTTTTGTTATTCATATTTGAAACCCAAAAAGTCCCATTGTTTGATTCCAGTTATAGTTACTTGTTTAGTTTTAGAGTAGAGTTATATTGGATGTTCTCTTATTAGTTTGAATTTGCTCATACTTTGCTTTAGTTACTTAAATTAGTTTCTTGCATTTTAAGATTTCTTTCTTGTTAAGTCTCTTGGTTTAATTTCTTGCTCATGACTTGCAACCCCGGAATTCTAACCAATGTTGATGCACATGTTTGCCCATTCCTTGTGAGACGACTCGAGGTTTGAATACTTCGGTTACTTTTATTGGGGTTGAACTTTGTGACAACCAATTCCTTAAAATTTGATTCGAGGATTATTTGTCGGTTGAGAGCTATACTTGCAACGTGAATATTTTGTGAAATTCTTACCGACAGTAATTCTAGACCATCACGTTGATCCCAAGGTTAGTGGCAACGTTCAAAGAGGCTTTTTCATGCAATGATTGTGGTACCGTTTGTACACAAACGTTGCCCACCAATGCTAGTACCAACTTCAATTCAATGGCACCCATGCAAGCTTGTGAACGTTAGTTAACTAACGCCCATGCCAACGTCACTAAAAGCCACTCCTAACTTTCTTCAACAAAGGCCAAAGGCCACATCCAAAGACTTGAAGATTGATTGGGAAAGTGTATAAATAGGATAGATTTTGAGTTAGAAGAAAAGGTTGGGAAGCAATGATGAACTAAACCCCCATTTAAATAAGATAAATCTTGTACTTTTCTTTCAGTTTATGTACTTTTCTTTTCTTTTGGATTTTGATTGAGCAATGATGAACTATACCTCCATTTCATTAGGGGGAGGAGCTCTATTGTAATCGTAATGAATGAATGAACTTCTTCTTCTTCTCAATCCGCTTGGGTAGCTATAGGATATCTTCTATGCTTGTTGAGATTCACTCACTCCAGAAGGGAGTTGAATCTATTGAATGCTTGTGTGAGCCTCGGAAGGAGAATCGTGGATATTAGAATTGGAGCTCTGTCATTCACAATTCTCTTGACCAACACTATTCGGGAGGAATTGAGGTCTTGAGAAATTGTGTGGCTTATGGATAAGAGAATGCACTTAACCTCTTCTCATGACAATTAGATCAAGGAATTGGCAAGATTGATTGTGATTAAAGAGATTGGATTGCCGAGAAATTGGGATCCAATCAAATACAATCCGCCATAGATCTACTCATATGATTGAGAAAGAAGTTGAGACCCATTTGATTGATGATGGATTATGATACCTCCAATCCTAATGAATCTTTCTCTTTGATTTTCTTTAATTTAGATTATCCAGAATTTACTTTCATTGCAATTGTTTACTGCTTTATTGATTCCCAGCACCCAAGACCCATTTAGTTTTCATGCACTTTACGTTTCTATTGCCATTTACATTTGCACTCTACTTTCTTGCAATTTAAGATTCAAGTCATTTACATTTCTTTCTCTTTAAGTTTCAGCTCTTTACATTTCCCACCATTTAAGTTCTTGTCATTTACTTTACAGCATTTATTTCTCTAGTCCTTTACATTTTATGCCATTTAAGTTTCTGTCCTTTAATTTTCAGCATTTATTTTCTTGCAATTTATATTCTGTTAGATCAACTTCACCAAACCTCTTTTAACATTAGCTTGACTATACTTATCACCCAACTAAAATTGCTTGATCCATTAATCTTTGTGGGATCGACCTCACTCATGTGAGTTTTACTACTTGATGTGACTCGGTATACTTGTCGGTAGTTTGTGCGGATGATTTCCTGCCATCATTAGTCAAACTAACGCCAGCAACAACGTGAGCCAAGGCAGGATTGGTGGCGTTAGTAGCCAAGTTAGCACACCAACGTCAGGATTAACGCCAGCTTCAAGGAAGGATTGGTGGCGTCAGTGGCCAAGTTAGCACACTAACGCCAAGATCAACGCCAACTTCAAAGAGGTTTCTAGCATTAGAGGCAACATTAGCACACTAACGCTAGCGATAACGCTGGACCAAGAAGGATGGTGGAGTTAGTAGCCACATTAGGCACACTAACGCCAGGGGCAACGTTGGGCAAGCACTAAGGCAGTGTTAGTGGCAGTGTTACCTCACTAACACTAGCGACAATGCCAGGCCAAGGGAAGAATTGCAATATTAGTGGCAACATTAGCCAACTAACGCCAGCGATAACGCTGGATCAAGAAGAAAGGCAATGTTAGCCGTACCAACGCCAGCACCAACATCCAAGCACATTCAAGGAGGCATTAATAACGACAATAACGCCAGTACTAACACCATGTGCTGGTGTTAACAATGCCAATACTGCCTCAACTAATGCCTTCCAGAAAGCTGAGAGTGGCCCGAGAGTTTCCTAACTGCTTCAACGAAGGCCAAGGGCCCACATCCAAAGACTTGAAGACTCACTTGAAGATCAAAAGAGTAGTATAAATAGGAAGAGTTTTGAACTTCAAAATGGGAATCGATCACTGGAAATTGGGGGGGATCTGAATTAGGAAACTTTAACTACTTTTCTTTCTTCTTTGTACTTAGTTTTACTTTTCATGTACTTTATTTCTCTCTCTGAGTTTTCCAGAGCTATGATCAACTAAACCCCACATCATTCAGGGGAGGAGCTCTGCTGTAATTCAAATGAGTTAATGCAATTTTTCTTCTTCTCAATCCACTTGTTGTAGCTAAGGGAAAGCTTTTCTGCTTCATAGATCCATTCACTACCAAAAGGGGGTTTGGATCTACTTGAATCTCTATGTGAGCCTTGGAAAAGGGATCATATGATTCAGTTTGAAGCTTCTCCCTCATAACTCTTTTGATCAACACATTCTTAGTTGGTACATGACATATAACCTCTTTGAATTGAGATCCTAAGGGTTGTGTGGCGTATGGATTAGAAATTTGAACTTAACCTCTTCTCATGAACAATTAGATCAAGGAATCGGCAATTGATTATGTAAAGAGAAATTGGATTGCCAAGGAATTAGAACTCAATTATTTACAATCCGCCATAGATCTACTTCATATGATTGAAAATAAGGTTGAGACCCATTGATTCATGAAGGATCATAATATCTCCAATCCCTAACAAATCTCACCTATTGTTGTTCTTCATTTCAATTATTTTGAATTTTCTTATTCTGTTGACTCCCAACACCCATAACCCCATTACAGTTCATGCAATTTATCTTCCATTGCTATTTACATTCTTGCTTTTACTTTCTAGTCATTTAAGTTTCAGCTCTTTAATTTTTTGTCATTTAAGTTTCAGCTCTTTAATTTCTTGTCATTTAAGTTTTCGCCATTTACCTTTCACAATTTACTTTCAGCTCTTTATTCTTTAGCACTTTAATTTCCATACATTTACTCTCTTGGTCAATTATAATTTTGTTCACTCAATTACAAAAAACCATCAAATATTTGCTTGACTAGATAAATCACCTAACTAAAGTTGCTTAATCCATCAATCTCTGTGGGATCGACCTCACTCAACAGTGAGTTATTACTTGGCGATTCGGTATACTTGCCGAAGGAATTTGTGTCGTGCAAATTTTCAGTCATCAAGTTTTTGGCACCGTTGCCAGGGATTGATCTAGATTAACAATGATTAAGTTGGTGATACTCTAGATTAAGCACTTTTCTTTTGTTTTTTTTTTAGCACATTAACTGTTCGACACTTTGTGTCATCTAACTCTAGCAACATTTGAGCATTAGAGTGTCCACTTGGCTATTGGTTTGCTTTTGTTTTGTGTATGCCGGGAGGAATGGAAGCAACATCTATTTCCTTTGATTCTAAGCCAGAAAGAACTCTTCAAAGATTGAGAAGAGAAGCTAGAGGGAAGAGAGTAATTGGTGAAGAGGAGTCATCAGAACAAGACTTAGACCAAGTCATGGAGGATGATATGCATAATCATCATAAAGAGGTGGCCAATAACAATGCCCAACCTGCCAGGAGACTGTTGGCCTCTTACACCATCCCCAACCCCAAAAACTGTGGAAGCAATATACTCACCCCGAATGTTCATGCGAACAACTTCGAGTTAAAGCCTCAACTCATCACTTTAGTTCAGAACAACTACTCTTATGGAAGAGGCCCTCTTGAAGACTCTAATCAACACTTATATGTTATCTTGAGAATTTGTAAAATAGTCAAGACAAATGGGGTGCATCCTGACATCTACAAGCTACTATTATTCCCATTCTCTCTAAAGGACAAGGCATCTCAATGGCTGGAGACCTTCCCAAAGGAGAGAATCAACAATTGGGAAGATTTGGTGAGCAAGTTCCTAGCTAAATTCTACCCACCTCAGAGAATCATCAAGCTAAAAACAGAGGTGCAAACCTTCACACAAATGGAGAGAGAGTCACTCTATGAGGCATGGGAAAGATACAAAGCTTTGATAAGGAGGTGTCTACCAGATAGGTTCAGTGAGTGGGTAAGACTCTAAAACTTCTATGAAGGTCTCTCCCCAAAAGCAAGAAAAGCACTAGATTACTCATTAGGAGGCTCATTCCAAATGATGAAGACCCCTCAAGAAGCACAAGATCTCATTGACATGGTGGAAAATAACCAATACTTCTACTCTTCAGAGAGATGAACAATTCCAAAGAGAGGAGTAATAGAGCTTGAGGGAGTGGATGCAATCTTGGCACAGAACAAACTTATGCACCAATAAATTTAGTAGCAAATGGAGATGATGGCCAAGAGGATTGATGGACTTTAACTGGCTGCAATAAGCACAGCAAGCCAAGCCTCAAATGGATGGAACCAATCTGAAGAAGGCTCTGAGTTATTCAACTATGAGCAGCAAGGGCCTGAGCAAGTGCAGTACATGAACAACACCTCAAGTTCATTCCAAAATGACTTCCAGGGTGATACCTACAATCCATCTTGAAAGAATCATCCTAACTTGAGGTGGAGTGACCAGCAGAATCAATGGCGAAAGAACTCCAATTCCAATAACTTCCACAACACAAATAATTACAACCAACCACCTACTAACAACAACCAATTCAGAAAACCCCAAAACTCAAATCTCGAACCTCAAAACACTTCACAATGTCATCCAAATAACCACCCCACACCTTCATTTAACCACTCTTCAAATGGCTCCAACAACTTCTATCAACAACCATTACACCCCATGCAAGCACAACCACAGTTAGAGTCTCAAAAGATCTCTAACTTAGAAGAAATGATCGAGAAACTTACCCAAAGTCAAGAAATGGCAAGGAAGGATCATGCCATGACACTCAAAAACCAGGAGGCATCAATAAGAAATCTTGAAAGGCAAATGGGACAGATGGCTAAATAACTTGCTGAGAAACTCATAAGTGCCTTTCCCAGTGACACAACTCCCAACCCAAAAGAAGAATGCAAGGCCATCCAATTGAGGAGCGGCAAGATACGGAAGGAAGACACAAAAGAAAACAACAAGTTAGATAAATGAATAGGGGAGAAAAATGAAGAAGATCACAAGCCCAAAGATCCACAGTCCTCAAAGAAAAATACAAACACCCCTGAAGCGCAGCCACAAGGGAAAAAGGAAAAAGTAGAGCCATACATACCCAAGCTTCCCTACCCACAAAGACTACATAAGGAGATAAAGGATCAACAATTCCCTAAGTTCCTGGAGATAATCCGGATTTTGGAGATCAACATCCCATTGGCCAAAGCTTTGGAACAAATGCCACTATATGCTAAGTTTCTCAAAGAACTTATCACAAAGAAAAGAAGCTGGAACAAGAAAAAAAATGTGATCCTCACCCAAGAATGAAGTGCAATAATTCAAAGGGGTATCCCACCAAAGCTCAAGGACCCAGGAAGTTTCCTCTTATCATGCACTATTGGGAACATGAAGATAGATAGAGCTCTCTATGACTTGGGAGCAAGTATTAACCTGATGCCTCTATCCATGATGAAAAAGCTGCTCAAAGAGGAAGTGAAACCCACGAGAATGTCATTACAACTAGCCGATAGATCCTTCAAAACACCTAATGGAATGCTGGAAAATCTATTGGTGAAGGTTGGAGAATTCATCTTCCCTGCTGACTTTGTAATCTTGGACATGGAAGAGAAGGCGAACAACTCAATCATCTTGGGAAGACCCTTCTTAGCTACAGCCAGAGCCATCATTGATGTAGAGAAGGGTGAGATGGTTCTCAGAATACATGATGAAAAGATGGTGATCAATGTCTTTAAGGCAATGTGATGAGCGGATAATTTATACGCTTTTTGGCATTGTTTTTACATAGTTTTCAGTATGATTTAGTTAGTTTTTAATATATTTTTATTAGTTTTTAAATAAAAATCAAAAAATCAGACTTTACTATGAGTTTGTGTATTTTTCTGTGATTTCAGGTAATTTCTGGCTGAAATTGAGGGACTTGAGTAAAAATCTGATTCAGAGGCTGAAGAAGGACTGTAGATGCTGTTGGATTCTGACCTCCCTTCACTCGAAGTGGATTTTCTGGAGCTACAGAAACCCAATTGGTTCGATCTTAAATGCGTTGGAAAGTAGACATCCAGAGCTTTCCAGCAATATATAGTAGTCCATACTTTGCCTGAGTTTAAACGATGCAAACTGGCGTTTAACGCCAGCTTTCTGCCCTATTTTGGCGTTAAACGCCAGAAACAAGTTGCAAAGCAGAGTCAAATGCCGGAAACAAGTTACAAACTGGCGTTTAACTCCAAGAGAAGCCTCTACACGTGTAAAGCTCAACGCTCAGCCCAAGCACACACCAAGTGGGCCCCGGAAGTGGATTTCTGCATCATTTACTTATCTCTGTAAATCCTAGTAACTAGTTTAGTATAAATAGGACTTTTTACTATTGCATTTACATATTTGGAAGTTTAGTCCTTAGACAGAGGTCTTGGTTATTCTGGTTCCCCCTCTGGGGCCGAAGCCAATGAACATTATCATCACTTATGTATTTTCAACGGTAGAGTTTCTACACACCATAGATTAAGGTGTGGAGCTCTGCTGTTCCTCATGAATTAATGCAAAGTACTATTGTTTTTCCATTCAACTCAAGCCTATTTCTTCTCTAAGATATTCATTCGCACACAAGAACATGATGAATGTGATGACTATGTGACGCTCATCACCATTCTCACTTACGAACGCGTGCCTGACAAACACTTCTGTTCTACATGAAAGCAAGCTTGAATGCATATCTCTTAGCCTCCTGATTTATGATCAGAGTCTTCGTGGTATAGGCTAGAATTATTGGTGGCCATTCTTGAGATCCAGAAAGTCTAAACCTTGTCTGTGGTATTCCGAGTAGGATATGGGAAGGGATGGCTGTGACGAGCTTCACACTCGCGAGTGCTGGGCGTAGTGACAGACGCAAAAGGATCACTGGATCCTATTCCAGCATGATCGAGAACCGACAGATGATTAGCCATGTGGTGACAGTGCATTTGGACCATTTTCACTGAGAGGACGGGATGTAGCCATTGACAACGGTGATGCCCAACATACAGCTTGCCATGGAAAGGAGTATGAGTGATTGGATGAAAGCAGTAGGAAAGCAGAGGTTCAGAAGGAACAAAAGCATCTCCATATGCTTATCTGAAACTCTCACCAATGAATTGCATAAGTATCTCTATCCTATTTTATATTTTAAATTATATTTTAACTATCAATTCACCATAACCATTTGAATCTGCCTGACTGTGATTTGCAAGATGACCATAGCTTGCTTCAAGCCGACAATCTCTGTGGGATCGACCCTTACTCACGTAAGGTTTATTACTTGGACGACCCAGTGCACTTGCTGGTTAGTTGTGCGAAGTTGTGAAAAAGAACTAAGAATATGAACGTGCGTACTAAGTTTTTGGCGCCGTTACCAAGGAATGAACAATCACGATTTTGTGCACCAAGTTTTTGGCGCCGTTGCCGGGGATTGTTCGAGTTTGGACAACTGACGGTTCATCTTGTTGCTCAAATTAGGTAATTTTATTTTAATTTTAAGCTTTTTGTTTTTATTATTCTTATTTTCGAAAAATTTTCAAAAAAAAATTTATTAAATTATTCTATGTTCTTCAGAATTTTTAAGAATGAATTCTAGAGTTTCATGAGATATGTTGAATCCTGGCTGGCTGTTAAGCCATGTCTAATCTTTTGGACTGAGGTTTTGACTATCCTGAGAAGAGCTTATTTGTCTTTGTCAGCAATTTAGTTGTTGTATGTAATGTTATGCTGAAGCTTGGCTGGCCATTGGCCATGTCTAGTGTTTTAGACCGGAGCTTTCACTAAAAGCTTGGCTGGCTAGTAAGTCATGTCTAATTCCTGGACCAGAGTTTTAGACTAACATTGCATGATTCCTAGAATTCTCATTAGAAATTTTGAAATTCTTATTTTTCTTGTTCCAAATAATTTTCGAAAAATCCGAAAAGAAATTTTTACAAAATCATAAAAACCAAAAATGTTTTGTGTTTCTTATTTGAGTCTAGTGTCAAGTTTTAAGTTTGGTGTCCATTGCATGTTTGTAAATTTTTCTTAATTTTCAAAAATTCATCATATGTTCTTCATGATCTTCAAGTTGTTCTTGATGATTTTCCTTGTTTGATCTTTGCATTTTCTTGTTTTGTGTCTTTTCTTGCTTATCATATACATTTTCAATTTGTTAGTGTCTAAACATTAAAAATTTCTAAGTTTGGTGTCTTGCATGTCTTTCTTTTCTTAAAATTTTTTCAAAAATATGTTCTTGATGTTCATCATGATTTTCAAAGTGTTCTTGGTGTTCATCTTGACATTCAAAGTGTTCTTGCATGCATTGTGTGTTTTGATTCATAATTTTTATGTCTTGTGTCTTTTTTGTGTTTTTCTCTCTCCTCATTAAAAATTCAAAAATCAAAAAAATATATCTTTCCCTTTTTCTCTCATAAATTTTTGAAAACTTGAGTTAACTCTCTCAAAACTTTTTAAAATTTAGTTGTTTCTTATGAGTCAAATCAAATTTTCAATTTAAAAATTCTATCTTTTTCAAATCCTTTTCAAAAATCAAATCTTTTTCATTTCTTCTTCATATTTTTGAAAACTTTATAAATTTGATTTTCAAAATCTTTTTTTTATTTTATTTCATATTTTCGAAATTAATTGTTAACATTTAATATTTTGATTAAAAAATTTTTCAAGTTGTTACTTGCCTATTAAGAAAGGTTCAATCTTTAAACTCCAGAATCATATCTTTTTAGTTTCTTGTTAGTCAAGTAATCAACTTTAATTTCAAAAATCAAATCTTTTTAATTTTCTTTTAAAATCTTTTTCAAATTAAAGTTTCAATCATATCTTTTTCAAAACTTAATTTCAAAATCTTTTCTAACTTCTTATCTTTTCAAAATTGATTTTCAAATCTTTTTCAATTAACTACTTGAATTATTTTTTTATTTTAAAAGTTTTCTATTTCAATCATATCTTTTTCAAAACCACCTAACTAATTTTTCCTCTCTAATTTTCGAAAACCCCTCCCCTCTTTTTAAAAATTCCTTTTTAATTAACTATTCGAATTATAACTAATAGTCAAAATAAAAACAAAAATTTTTTTATTTATTTTATTTAATTTTCGAATTCTCCCCCCTCTCACCTCTTTCTATTTATTTAATTATCTACTAACACCCCTCTTCCATTCAAAAATTTGAACCCATTCTTCTCCTCTGTGTTCGAATTCTTATCTTCTCCTTCTTCTATTCTTCTCTTCTTCTACTCACATAAAGGAATCTCTATACTGTGACATAGAAGATTCCATATTTTCTTTTCTGTTCTCTTCTTTTTCATATGAGCAGGAACAAGGATAAGAACATTCTTGTTGAAGCTGACCCTGAATCTGAAAGGACTCTGAAGAGGAAACTAAGAGAAGCTAAAGCACAACCCTCTGGAGAGGACCTGACAGAAATTTTTGAAAAAGAAGGAGACATGGCCGAACCTAATAACAATGGTGGAGATGCAAGGAAGATGCTTGGTGACTTTATTGCACCTTCTTCTAACTTCTATGGAAGAAGCATCTCACTTCCTGCAATTGGAGCAAACAATTTTGAGCTTAAACCTCAATTGGTTTTTCTAATGTAACAGAATTTCAAGTTTCATAGACTTCCAATGAAAGATCCTCATCAGTTTTTAGCTGAATTTCTGCAAATCTGTGACACTATCAAGACCAATGGAGTTGATCCCGAGGTCTACAGGCTTATGCTTTTCCCTTTTGCTATAAGAGACAAAGCTAGAACATGGTTGGATTCACAACCTAAGGATAGCCTGAACTCTTGGGATAAGCTGGTCAGTGCATTCCTGGCCAAATTCTTTCCTCCTCAAAAGTTGAGCAAGCTTAGAGTGGAAATCCAAACCTTCAGACAGAAGGAAGGAGAATCCCTCTATGAAGCTTGGGAAAGATATAAGCAACTGATAAAAAGGTGTCCTACTGACATGCTTCCAGAATGGAGCATCATAAGTATATTCTATGATGGTCTGTCTGAGTTGTCAAAAATGTCATTGGACCATTCTGCAGGAGGATCTCTTCACGTGAAAACCCCTACAGAAGCTCAGAAACTCATTGAAATGGTTGCAAATAACCAGTTCATGTACACCTCTGAGAGGAATCCTGTGAACAATGGGACGCCTCAGAAGAAGGGAGTTCTTGAAATTGATACTCTGAATGCCATATTGGCTCAGAACAAAATATTGACTCAGCAAGTCAATATGATTTCTCAGAGTCTGAATGGATTGCAAGCTACATCCAACAGTACTAAAGAGGCATCTTCTGAAGAAGAAGCTTATGATCCTGAGAACCCTGCAATAGCAGAGGTGAATTACATGGGAGAACTCTATGGAAACACCTATAACTCTTCATGGAGAAATCATCCTAATCTCTCATGGAAGGATCAACAGAAGCCTCAACAAGGCTTCAATAATAATGGTGGAAGAAATAGGTTTAGCAATAGCAAGCCTTTTCCATCATCTTCTCAGCAACAGACAGAAAATTCTGAATAGAGCCATTCTGGCCTGGCAACCATAGTCCCTGATCTATCCAAGACCACACTAAGTTTCATGAATGAAACAAGGTCCTCCATTAGAAATTTGGAGGCACAGGGGGTCAGCTGAGTAACAAGATTACTAAAACTCCTCCCAGTACTCTCCCAAGCAATACAGAAGAAAATTCCAAGAGAGAGTGCAAAGCCATAACCTTACTTGGTGTGGCCGAATGCCCAGAGGAGGAGGAGGACGTGAATCCCAGTGAGGAAGACCTCATGGGACGTCCTCTGGACAGAAAGGAGTTCCCTTTTGAGGAACCAAAGGAATCTGAGGCTCGTACAGAGACCCTAGAGATTCCATTGGACCTCCTTCTGCCATTCATGAGCTCTGATGAATACTCTTCCTCTGAAGAGGATGAAGACACCATTGCAGAGCAAGTTGCTAAGTATCTAGGAGTAATCATGAAGTTGAATGCCAGTTTATTTGATAATGAGACTTGGGAGGATGAACCCCCCTTGCTCACCAATGAACTGAGTGCATTAATGAGGTAGACATTGCCTCAGAAGAAACCGGATCCCGGAAAGTTTTTCATACCTTGTATCATAGGCACCATGACCTTTGAGAAAGCTCTGTGTGACCTTGGGTCAGGGATAAACCTTATGCCACTCTCTGTAATGGAGAAACTGGGAATCTTTGAGGTACAAGCTGCAAGAATCTCATTAGAGATGGCAGACAAATCAATAAAACAAGCTTATGGACTAGTAGAGGACGTGTTAGTAAAGGTTGAAGGCCTTTACATCCCTGCTGATTTCATAATCCTAGACACTGGGAAGGATGAGGATGAATCCATCATCCTTGGCAGACCCTTCCTGGCCACAGCAAAAGCTGTGATTGATGTTGATAGAAGAGAGTTGGTCCTTCAGTTAAATGAAGACTACCTTGTATTCAAGACTACAGGTTCTCCCTCTGTAACCATAGAGAGGAATCATGAAAAGCTTCTCTCAATACAGAGTCAAACAAAACTCCCACATTCAAACTCTAAGTTTGGTGTTGGAAAGCCACAACCAAACTCTAAGTTTGGTGTTAAGAGGCCCCAACATTGCTCTGATTTTCTGTGAGGCTCCATGAGAGCTCACTGTCAAGCTATTGACATTAAAGAAGCGCTTGTTGGGAGGCAACCCAATGTTATTTAATTATATCTATTTATTTTCAATTGCTATTTTATGTTTTCTTTAGGTTGATGATCATATGAAGTCACAAAAACTACTGAAAAATCAAAAACAGAATGAAAAATAGCATTAAAAATAGCTCACCCTAGAGGAAGAGCTTATTGGCATTTAAACGCCAGTAAGAAGCATCAAACTGGCGTTTAACGCCAGAAAGAAGCATCAAGCTGGCGTTAAACGCCAGAAACAAGCACCAGACTGGCGTTTAATGCCAGAACAGAGCATGGAATTGGCGTTTAACGCCAAGAATGGGAGAAAAGCTGGCGTTAAACGCCAGAAACAAGTAGCAAGCTAGCGTTTAATGCCAGACATGCATTCTAAGGGCGTTTTGCACGCCTACTTGGAGCAGGGATGCTAAGTCCTTGACCCCTCAGGATCTGTAGACCCCACAGGATCCCCACTTACCACACCTCTTCTTCTCTCCTCTTCACACCCTTTCCTAACACTCTTCCCCAAATACCCTTAACCACTCACATCCATCCACTCTTCCCCATACACCCCACCTACCTCCAAAATATAAATTCGTTTCCCTCCCAAACCCAACCCTAATGGCCGAAACCTACCCTTCCCCCCACCCTTATATAAACCCCTCAACACTAATCCATTTTCACACGTTACAACCACCACTTCTCCCCCCTTGGCCGAATACACCTTCTCCCTCCATTTCCTCCATTTTCTTCTTCTTCTACTACTTTCTTTCTTCTTTTGCTCGAGGACGAGCAAACCTTTTAAGTTTGGTGTGGTAAAAGCATTGATTTTTATTTTTCCATAACCATTAATGGCACCTAAGGCCAGAGAAACCTCAAGAAAGAGGAAAGGGAAGGCAATTGCTTCCACCTCTGAGTCATGGGAGATGGAGAGATTCATCTCAAAGGTCCATCAAGACCACTTCTATGAAGTTGTGGCCAAGAAAAAGGTGATCCCTGAGGTCCCTTTTAATCTCAAAAAGGGCAAGTATCCGGAGATCTGACAAGAGATTAGAAGAAGAGGATGGAAAGTTCTCTCTAATCCTATTCAACAAGTCGGAATCTTAATGGTTCAAGAGTTCTATGCAAATGCATGGATCACTAGGAACCATGATCAAAGTATGAACCCGAATCCAAAGAATTGGCTTATAATGGTTCGGGGGAAATACTTAGATTTCAGTTCGGAAAATGTAAGGTTGGCGTCCAACTTGCCAATGATGCAAGAAAACGCACGCCCCTACACTAGAAGGGTAAACTTTGATCAAAGGTTGGACCAAGTCCTCATGGACATATATGTGGAAGGAGCTCAATGGAAAGTTGACTCAAGAGGCAAGCCGGTTCAATTGAGAAGACCGGACCTTAAGCCTGTAGCTAGAGGATGGTTGGAGTTCATCCAACGTTCTATCATTCCAACTAGCAACCGGTCTGAAGTTACTGTAGACCGGGCCATCATGATCCATAGTATCATGATTGGGGAGGAAGTGGAAGTTCATGAGATTATACCTCAAGAACTCTACAAGGTGGCTGACAAGTCTTCCACTTTGGCAAGGTTAACCTTCCCTCACCTCATTTGCCACCTCTGCAATTCGGCTAGGATTGACATATAGGGAGATATCCTCATTGATGAGGACAAGCCCATCACTAAGAAAAGGATGGAGCAAACAAGAGATCATGGACCTCAACAAGAGCATGAGGAAATTCCTCACCATGAAATCCCTGAGATACCTCAAGGGATGCACTTTCCTCCACAGAACTATTGGGAACAAATCAACACCTACCTAGGAGAATTAAGTTCCAACATGGGACAACTAAGGATGAAACACAAAGAGCACTCCATCATTCTCCATGAGATTAGAGAAGATCAAAGAGCTATGAGGGAGGAGCAACAAAGACAAGGAAGAGACATAGAGGAGCTCAAGAACACCATTGGTTCTTCAAGAGGAAGAAGACGCCACCCTCACTAAGGTGGACCCGTTCCTTAATCTCCTTGTTCTTATTTTTCTGTTTTTCATTTACTATGCTCTATGTTTATTTATGTTTGTGTCTTTACTATATCATTATTAGTGTTTAAGTGTCTATGTCTTAAAGCTTTGAATGTCCTATGAATCCATCACCTTTCTTAAATGAAAAATGTTTTAATTACAAAAGAACAAGAAGTACATGAATTTCGAATTCATCCTTGAAATTAGTTTAATTATTTTGATGTGGTGACAATACTTTTTGTTTTCTGAATGAATGCTTGAACAGTGCATATGTATTTTGAATTTGTTGTTTATAAATGTTAAAATTGTTGGCTCTTGAAGAATAATGTAAAAGGAGAAATGTTATTTAATAATCTGAAAAATCATAAAATTGATTGTTGAAGCAAGAAAAAGCAGTGAAGAACAAAGCTTGCAGAAGAAAAAAATGCGAAAAAAAAAGAAAAAAAAATTCGCGAAAAAAATAAATAAATAATAAAGAAAAAGAAAAAGCAAGCAGAAAAAGCCAATAGCCCTTAAAACCAAAAGGCAAGGGTAAAAGGGATCCAAGGCTTTGAGCATCAGTGGATAGGAGGGCCCAAAGGAATAAAATCCTGGCCTAAGCGGCTAAACCAAGTTGTCCCTAACCATGTGCTTATGGCGTGAAGGTGTCAAGTGAAAAGCTTGAGACTGAGCGGTTAAAGTCGAGGTCCAAAGCAAAAACAGAGTGTGCTTAAGAACCCTGGACACCTCTAATTGGGGACTTTAGCAAAGCTGAGTCTCAATCTAAAAAGGTTCACCCAATTATGTGTCTGTGGCATTTATGTATCCGGTGGTAATACTGGAAAACAAAGTGCTTAGGGCCACGGCCAAGACTCATAAAGTAGCTGTGTTCAAGAATCAACATACTGAACTAGGAGAATCAATAACACTATCTGAATTCTGAGTTCCTATAGATGCCAATCATTCTGAACTTCAAGGGATAAAGTGAGATGCCAAAACTGTTCAGAGGCAAAAAGCTACTAGTCCCGCTCATCTAATTGGAGCTAAGTTGCATTGATATTTTTGGATTTATAGTATATTCTCTTCTTTCTATCCTACTTGATTTTCATTTGCTTGGGGACAAGCAACAATTTAAGTTTGGTGTTGTGATGAGCGGATAATTTATACGTTTTTTGGCATTGTTTTTACATAGTTTTCAATATGATTTAGTTAGTTTTTAATATATTTTCATTAGTTTTTAAATAAAAATCACATTTCTGGACTTTACTATGAGTTTGTGTGTTTTTCTGTGATTTCAGGTAATTTCTGGCTGAAATTGAGGGACTTAAGCAAAAATCTGATTCAGAGGCTGAAGAAGGACTGCAGATGCTGTTGGATTCTGACCTCCCTGCACTCGAAGTGGATTTTCTGGAGCTACAGAAACCCAATTGGCGCGCTCTCAAATGTGTTGGAAAGTAGACATTCAGGGCTTTCCAGCAATAGATAATAGTCCATACTTTGCCCGAGTTTAGACGACGCAAACTGGAGTTTAATGCCAGCTTTCTGCCCTATTCTGGTGTTAAATGCCAGAAACAAGTCGCAAAGCAGAGTCAAATGCCAGAAACAAGTTACAAACTGGCGTTTAACTCCAAGAGAAGCCTCTACACGTGTAAAGCTCAATGCTAAGCCCAAGCACACACCAAGTGGGCCCCGGAAGTGGATTTCTGCATCATTTACTTATCTCTGTAAACCCTAGTAACTAGTTTAGTATAAATAAGACTTTTTACTATTGTATTTACATCTTTGGATGTTTAGTCCTTAGACGGAGGTCTTGGTTATTCTGGTTCCTTCTCTGGGGCCGAAGCCAATGAACATTATCATCACTTATGTATTTTCAACGGTAGAGTTTCTACACACCATAGATTAAGGTGTGGAGCTCTACTGTTCCTCATGAATTAATGCAAAGTTCTATTGTTTTTCCATTCAACTCAAGCCTATTTCTTCTCTAAGATATTCATTCGCACACAAGAACAAGATGAATGTGATGATTATGTGACGCTCATCACCATTCTCACTTATGAACGCGTGCCTGACAAACACTTCCGTTCTACATGAAAGCAAGCTTGAATGCATATCTCTTAGCCTCTTGATTTATGATCAGAGTCTTCGTGGTAGAGGCTAGAATTATTGGTGGCCATTCTTGAGATCCGGAAAGTCTAAACCTTGTCTGTGGTATTCTGAGTAGGATCTGGGAAGGGATGGCTGTGACGAGCTTCAAACTCGCTAGTGCTGGGCGTAGTGACAGACGCAAAAGGATCACTGGATCCTATTCCAGCATGATCGAGAACCGACAGATGATTAGCCATGNAGTTTGAGCAAAATTTTGCCTCAAACTTTTTCTCAAACTTTTGGAATAAGTGAAAATGAACCAGGGAGCAAAAAGCTGGACCAAAAGTTTGCCTCAAACTTTCTGGCAAACTTTTGGCATCACAAATCAACATCCTGGAGAGCAAAAGTTTGCGCCAACGTTTGCCTCAAACTTTTTGGCAAACATTGGCGCATGAACAACACACCCTGGAGAGCAAAAGTTTGCGCCAACGTTTGCCTCAAACTTTTTGGCAAACATTGGCGCCATGAGTATGCAAAGGGAGGCCAACGTTTGAGCAAAAGTTTGACCCCAAACTTTTGCCCAAACGTTGGTATCAGCAAAATGGGGTGGCTGATGTGAAAAGTTTGAGTAAAAGTTTGCCTCAAACTTTTACTCAAGCTTTCATGATTCCAAACCCGGTTCAATTTGGTTCTTCTCCAAACTCCAAGAGCAATCAACCAAGGCCTCTATCAACCCAATTCCATCAAGAGCAAAGGCCCAATTGAAGGCTTGAAGACCATTTGAAGAAAGTGTATAAATAGCATAGGATTTAAGTTTTCGGAGAGCTTTCTTTTCGGTTTTGATTAGTACACTTAGTAGAGAGCTCACTTTACATTTCTTGGCATTGTTGTTTTAATTCAAGAGAATTTGGGAGGAGAATTGATCTCTCTTCTTCCTTGTTCTTGCCCAGCACTCTTTACTTTTCTTGTCTTGGATCTTGGGTTGGAGAATTGAAGGAAATTTATTTCAATCTCATCCTGAGATTTCTCTGTTTCATTTTACTGCATAATTGAATTTCCATTTGGTTAATTGCTTCTGTCTTCTACTTTCTCTGCAATTACAATTCTTCGTTTCCTTTGCAATTGTTCTTGTTGGATCTAGGAAGGCATTGAGATCTAGACTTGGTTTTCTAGTCTCTTGGGTCCTGAGATCCGGATTTCCCATTTCCCATTCTCTGTTTACTGCTTTCAAGCTCATTTACATTTCTGTTTTAAGATCCGGTTCAATTCTAGTCATCCTTGACTTCTCTGCTTGTTGCAATTTTACTTTTCCTTGTTTAATTTCTGCAAATCCAATTCCTAATTCCCTTTACAATTCAAGCCATTTACATCTCTTGCACTTTAAGATTCTGCAATTTATATTTCTTACGTTCTAAGTTTCTGCCATTTAATTTCTTGTTCTTTAAGATTCAGCACTTTAAATTTCAGTTCTCAACAAATTCTAGCAATCATGAGAGTAATATCCCCACCTTGGATGATAATGTAACCCATAGTTCGAAGCAACTATCCATAGCCATGAATGATGTTGCCCAGTGGTTTGAAGCTTTCCCACAAGGAAACATCATCGGATGGGAAGAACTAATGAGTGAACTCCTAGCCAAGCTAAAGCCACCTCAGATAACTGTTAAACCAGAGGCAGGAGTGCAACCATTCACACAAGAGAAGGAAATTGAAGGTACTCGTGCAGTCATAAGCCAAAACAAGCAGATGCATCAGCAGACTCTACAACAACTAGACATGATGGCCAGAAAAATCACTGAGTTGAGACATGCTGTAGTACATACATACAACCTGACTCAAAGCTCATATGGGAATAATCAAGCTGAACACAGTTTTGGGGCCATCAACCATGAGCAACAAAGTTATGAGCAACTACTGCTGAATTGGGTGAGAAGAAGGGGACTCTGAACCTAAAGAGCCATGAAAAGGATGCTGGGTTGAAAGAGAAGGGAGTCATGGAGGAAAGTAAGAAGGCTATGGAAAGAGAAACAGAGGGAAGGAAGCCCATAGCAAGAGAAGGAAACCTAAGGCAACAGAAGCCTCAACTTCCATGAGCACAGAATGAAGGATGTCAAGCTAGTGACAATAAAAGAGCGCTTGTTGGGAGGCAACCCAACCGGAGGTAACCATCTTTTCATATCTATTTTAATAAAAAGGCTAATTAGTTTTATCTATATTGCTAGAAGCTAAGTTTGGTGTTACACACCAAAACAATATAAAGGAGAATGAAGGATTCTAAGTTTGGTGTTTCACCAAAATCCCAGTATAAAACACATTCTCACTTTCTGCATAATGTTGGCTTCAAGCATATTGGATGAACTAGTTAGCTATCTTGCTGTTTCCTAGTTTTCAGTTCCATGGCTTTTGAAAAAGAAAAAAAAAAGAGAAAAAAATTATCACACATGGTTAATTTGATGCATGAAAACCATTGGCAAGGTACTATGTTTGGTGTTCTCACACCAAAGTAAGTTCAAAGGCCCACAAATAAATCATGCAGACTAACCATTGTTTCTAAGTGCTTGGGGAACAAGCAACTTTCAATATCACTGCAGAGTACCATACAAACTTTTGGAGAGATTAAGCATCATCAACCAAAGAGTTGAAAGATGAATGTGAAGGCCAGCAATGATGATGATGAGAAGAAGGAAAGCAAGCGAACTCCAAAAGGTTGTATTGTTCAGTGATTATTTTGTATCAGATGCTACTAAATTGAAAGTTACATAATACCCCTGCCTGCCTGCATAGCATAGTTTTTCTGTAATTCAATAAGCAAGATGCTTGATCATTTACAACACTATACTCTCCAAAACTTGTTTGCACTCAATATTTCAAAAAAAATGCATCACATGAAAGTTCTTTGAAAAGAAGGATTGCAGAATCAAACAATTTTGAGGCAAGCAAAAGATTAGGAGAAGTGGTGGTTCTAGTTGTATGATTATGTATTGAGGTTGCATGCTTGTGAAAACTTGCATGGGAGCTCATAGGCAGGACATGAAGTTCAAAGAAGTATTGTGGAGATTCTCAAAAATCTATTGATCCAAGAAGCAGTAAACAAAACAAAAGAAAATAAAGAAAATACAAAAGCAAAAAGAACATGGCCCAAGGCTCTGAGCATCAATTACTAGGCAGAAAAAGAAAGAAGAAACAAAACTCAAAGAGTTGTTAGCCTAGTAAATGCTTGTGGTTGAGTTGTGTCAAAGAAAGAGGCTTGAGCAACTAAATCCTTAGGGGTGCTTTAACACCTAATACCTTAAAACCAACTGGTTTAGGAGTATTGATTGAAAGCTTATCTAAAGAGCCGCTTTGAGACATGACACTTAGAGTCGAGGCCAAAGCACAGAAACTATAAGCTGCTTCAAGGTGACTACATATAAAGAGATCTCCATGATACCATTTGGAAGAAAATCCTAAGACCTAAGACTCCCAATATGTGAGGACTAGTGAGCACTGAAGCCCTTGTATGAGCATATAATTTAGAGTTCACCCCACTGTTACTTGATCACTTCACTCACAGGACCTGACAAGTTGTTCTTCAATCCGTCTTAATTGAAAGAACCTCTGAGCATAATTAGTTTCCTTGCTTGGGGACAAGCAAGCTTTAAGTTTGGTGTTGTGATGCCGATTAATGATAGGTGAAGAAAGCTTGGAGAAAGGTTGAAGCAAGAAGGAATGGCTAGGAGGAAGAGAGGAAAAAAAAGTTTGAGCAAAAGTTTGCCTCAAACTTTTTCTCAAACTTTTGGAATAAGTGAAAATGAACCAGGGAGCAAAAAGCTGGACCAAAAGTTTGCCTCAAACTTTTGTGCAAACTTTTGGGCAAAAAGCTTGAGCAAAAGTTTGCCTCAAACTTTCTGGCAAACTTTTGGCATCACAAATCAACATCCTGGAGAGCAAAAGTTTGCGCCAAGGTTTGCCTCAAACTTTTTGGCAAACGTTGGCGCATGAACAACACACCCTGGAGAGCAAAAGTTTGCGCCAACGTTTGCCTCAAACTTTTACTCAAACGTTTACTCAAGCTTTCATGATTCCAAACCCGGTTCAATTTGGTTCTTCTCCAAACTCCAAGAGCAATCAACCAAGGCCTCTATCAACCCAATTCCATCACGAGCAAAGGCCCAATTGAAGGCTTGAAGACCATTTGAAGAAAGTGTATAACTAGCATAGGATTTAAGTTTTCGGAGAGCTTTCTTTTCGGTTTTGATTAGTACACTTAGTAGAGAGCTCACTTTACATTTCTTGGCATTGTTGTTTTAATTCAAGAGAATTTGGGAGGAGAATTGATCTCTCTTCTTTCTTGTTCTTGCCCAGCACTCTTTACTTTTCTTGTCTTGGATCTTGGGTTGGAGAATTGAAGGAAATTTATTTCAATCTCATCCTGAGATTTCTCTGTTTTATTTTACTGCATAATTGAATTTCCATTTGGTTAATTGCTTCTGTCTTCTACTTTCTCTGTAATTTACAATTCTTCGTTTCCTTTGCAATTGTTCTTGTTGGATCTAGGAAGGCATTGAGATCTAGACTTGGTTTTCTAGTCTCTTAGGTCCTGAGATCCAGATTTCCCATTTCCCATTCTCTGTTTACTGCTTTCAAGCTCATTTACATTTCTGTTTTAAGATCCGGTTCAATTCTAGTCATCCTTGACTTCTCTGCTTGTTGCAATTTTACTTTTCCTTGTTTAATTTCTGCAAATCCAATTCCCAATTCCCTTTACAATTCAAGCCATTTACATTTCTTGCACTTTAAGATTCTGCAATTTACATTTCTTGCGTTCTAAGTTTCTGCCATTTACCATTTAGTTCTTTAAGATTCAGCACTTTAAATTTCAGTTCTCTTTAAATTCAATGCAATTTACCCATTCCCTTTACTTTCCATGCAATCTAAATTCTGCAAATCACAAATCACTCAACCAAATCTTGATTCGCTTGACTAAATCAACCACTAAACTAAAATTGCTCAATCCTTCAATCCCTGTGGGATCGACCTCACTCCCGTGAGTTATTATTACTTGATGCGACCCGGTGCACTTGCCGGTTAGATTTGTGTGTTTGGAATTCGTTTTCCAAAAATAACACATCAATATGCTTGGATGATTAGGTTCTAAGGAGTGCTTCATCACTTGTTAACTTGGGTTAACTAACCCGGGATTATCAACCAAAAGTCCATTATCAAGAGCAACTTTGTTACAAAGTATTTAGCAACCCAAAGAGGTGTTGGGCACCAATGTCTTAAGGATGAATTGCAAGTCATGTGCCTCTGGTGTGTATGTGTTAAGGAGAGGCTTGAGTAACTAAGTCCTTAGGGGTGCTTCAACACCTAGCACCTTGAACCAACTGGTTCGGGAGTGTTGACTGAAAGCTTATCATAAAGAGTTACCTTAACACAGAACACTAAGCTTCAATAAAGGAATAAGCCTCTAGCAAGGAGAAAAAGAAAACAAAAAGTTCAAAACCAAGGATCAAAAGAATAAAGTAGTCTCATAGAAAGCAGCAGAGTTAATACCCAGGAGAATGCTAAAGCCTATAAGCCAATAAAACTATGAATCTTAGTTGTCATGCATGAAACCCCATGAACCAGGATTAAAGATCTCTTAATAAGGACTCATATTTCTTTATGTTTTCATGTATTCTTCTTATGTTTTATCACTTGCTTAGGGACAAGCAAGATTTAAGTTTGGTGTTGTGATGCCAGGGCATCTTGGCTAGTTTTACAAGCCATTTTTAACATATTTTAGGCTAGTTTCATGCATTATCTTCATCAATAAGCAAGCATTTGGATGAGTTACTTATGCATGTCTTGATTCATCAAACATTAGTGAATTATAATCATTTTTATGAGATTTATGCAAGAACCACTTGATGCAATGAATGATGCATTTTCTTCTGATTATAGCAAAGCTTTGATGCACTTGTTTGATTGATGATAGGCAAAGAAGAAGCAGAGAAGAAGGCAATGTTAGTGGCCAAGTTAGGCAAACTAACGCCAGCAACAACGTGAGCCAAGGGAAGATTGGTGGCATTAGTGGCCAAGTTAGCACACCAACGCCAGCTTCAAGGAAGGATTGGTGGCATTAGTGGCCAAGTTAGCACACTAACGCCAGGATTAACGCCAGCTTCAAGGAGGTTTCTGGCGTTAGTGGCAACGTTAGCACACTAACGCCAGGGGCAAGGGAAGAATTGCAACGTTAGCCAACTAACGCCAGCGATAATGCTGGATCAAGAAGAAAGGCAACGTTAGCCATACAAACGCCAGAACCAACGTCCAAGCACATTCAAGGAGGCGTTAATAACGTCAATAACGCCAACACTAACGCTATGTGCTGGCGTTAACAATGACAATGCTGCCTCAACTAACACCTTCCAAAAAGCTGAGAGTGGCCCGAGAGTTTCCTAACTGCTTCAACTAATGCCAAGGGCCCACATCCAAAGACTTGAAGACTCACTTGAAGATCAAAAGAGTAGTATAAATAGGAAGAGTTTTAAACTTCAAAAGGGGAATCGATCATCTGGAAATTGGGGGGATCTGAATTGGGAAACTCTTACTACTTTTATTTCTTCTTTGTACTTAGTTTTACTTTTCATGTACTTTATTTCTCTCTCTGAGTTTTCCAGAGCTATGATCAACTAAACCCCACATTATTAGGGGGAGGAGCTCTGTTGTAATTCAAATGAGTTAATGCAATTCTTCTTCTTCTCAATCCGATTGTTGTAGCTAAGGGAAAGCTTTTGTGCTTCATAGATTTATTCACTACCGGAAGGGGGTTTGGATCTACTTGAATCTCTATGTGAGCCTTGAAAAAGGGATCATAGGATTTAGTTTGAAGCTTCTCCCTCATAACTCTTTTTATCAACACATTCTTAGTTGGTATGTGACATATACCCTCTTTGAATTGAGATCCTAAGGGTTATGTGGCTTATGGATTAGAAATTTGAACTTAACCTCTTCTCATGAACTTAACCTCATATGATTGAGGATGAAGTTGAGACCCATTGATTCATGAAGGATCATAATATCTCTAATCCTAATGAATCTCACCCATTGTTGTACTTCATTTCAGTTGCTTTGAATTTTTTTATTCTGTTGACTCCCAACACGCAGAACTCCATTCCAGTTCATGCAATTTATCTTCCATTTCTATTTACATTCTTGCTTTTACTTTCTTGTCATTTAAGTTTCAACTCTTTAATTTCTTGTCATTTAAGTTTCCGCCATTTACCTTGTACAATTTACTTTCATCTCTTTATTCTTCAGCAATTTAATTTTCGTAGATTTACTCTCTTTGTCAATTACAATTTTGTTTGCTCAATTACACAAAACCATCAAATATTTGCTTGACTAGATAAATCACCTAACTAAAGTTGCTTAATCCATCAATCCCTGTGGGATCGACCTCACTCAATAATGAGTTATTACTTGGCAATTTGGTATACTTGCTGAAGGAATTTATGTCGTAC
The DNA here is from genome assembly GCF_000816755.2 of Arachis ipaensis. Classification (NCBI taxonomy): domain Eukaryota; kingdom Viridiplantae; phylum Streptophyta; class Magnoliopsida; order Fabales; family Fabaceae; genus Arachis; species Arachis ipaensis. The sequence goes on along the minus strand of NC_029789.2, from coordinate 99,534,953 downwards.
AAATTTCCAGTCATCAGTCCTTTAATTTATTTTTTGAAAAAAATCAAAAAAAAATTTCAAAAATTTTTGTTTTCTTTTTAATCTTTATCTTTTGTTTGAGTCTTTTGTTCTTGTTCTTGTTAGAGTTCGAATTTCTTGGTGTCTTTTTCCAAAAATTTTTAAAAATAGTGTCTTTTGTTTGAGTCTTGTGTCAAATCTTAAGTTTAATGTCCATTACATGTTCTTTAATTGCTTTGAATTTTTTGAATTTGTTCTAGTTGTTCTTCTTGATCTTCAAATTGTTCTTGTTTTTCTTTGTTTTGATCTTTAAAGTTTTTAAATTTGGTGTCTTTAGGTGTTTTTCTTTAAAATTTTTGAAAACTTAGTGTTCTAAATCTAAAAATTTTAAGTTTGGTGTCTTTTCGTTGTTTTTCTCTTTCTTCATTAATTCAAAAAATAAAAAAATATATATCTTTTCTATCTTTTCTATCTTAATTTTTGAATATATCAAAAAAAATTTTCAAATTTTAATTTCAAAATCATTATCTTATCTTATCTTATCTTAGTTTTAAATTTCAAATTCAAATCTTTTCAAAATCAAATCTTTTTTAGTTTATTATCTGATCTTTTTATCTTTTTTTAAAATTCAAAAATCTTATCTTATCTTATTTCAAATTCAAATTTTAAAATTCAATTTCAAAATTTAAAATTTCAAAATTCAAAATTCAAAATCAAATCTTTTTCAAAAATCAAATTTCAAATCTTATCTCTCTTTTAAATCTTTTTCAAATCTTTTCATATTCTTATCTTATCTTTTCTAATTTCAAATTTTAAAATCAAATCTTTTCAATTTCTATCTTATCTTTTCTAAATTTATATTTTGAATTCAAATCTTATCTAATCTTCTATCTTATCTTGTTTTCAAATCTTTCTTTTCTCTTTCTTCTTTTTCAAAACTTCCTAACTAATTCTTCTCTTTCCTAATTTTTGAAAATATCTTCTCTAATTCTCTCTTCTTTTTCGAATATTCATTATTTAATTTTCAAATCTTTTTAGTTAATTAGCTTTAATTTTTTAATTTAATTAATAAATAAAATAAAACAAAAATATTTTCTCTTTTTACTTCTAATTTTCGAATTCTTTTGTCTCTCCTCTTCTATTTTCATTCTTCTTTTCTTTCCTCTTCACATCTCATAGGGAGTCCTCTGTTCTTGAACATAGAGCTCCCATTCTTCTTCTTTCTTTGTTTTCTTTTCTTGTTTATTAGCAGGAACAAGGATAAAGAACCTCTCTTGAATCTTGATCCTGAACTTGAGAGGACTCTAAGGAGGTATTTACAACAAGCTAAAGCACAACACTCCGAAAGAAACCTCACAGAGATTTTTGAGCAAGAAGCTGAAAGCATGGCAGCCAAGCCTAATAATGGAGGAGATACAAGAAAGGTTCTTAGTGACTACACCATACTAACTTCTGATTTTTATGAAAGAAGTATCTCCATACCTGCCATTAGAGCAAACAATTTTGAGCTTAAGCCTCAGTTAGTCTCTCTAATGCAACAGAATTACAAATTCCATGGACTTCCACTAGAAAATCCACATCAGTTTCTATCTGAATTCTTGCAAATATGTGACACTATTAAGACCAATGGAGTGAATCCTGAGGTCTACAGACTCATGCTTTTTTCCTTTGCAGTTAGAGACAGAGCTAGAATATGGTTGAATTCTTAACATAAAGAAAGACTAGACTCTTGGAAAAAATTGGTCAATGCTTTCTTGGCCAAGTTCTTTCCACCTCAGAAGATGAGCAAAATCAGAGTGGAAGTTTAAACCTTCAGACAAAAAGAAGGTGAATCCCTCTATGAATCTTGTGAAAGATACAAGCAACTGATCAGGAGATGTCCTTCTGACATGCTCTCAGAATGGTCTATCCTAGACATCTTCTATGATGGTCTTTCTGAGATGTCCAAAATATCATTGGATAGCTCTGTAGGTAGATCACTCCACTTGAAGAAAACGCCTGCAAAAGCAAGAGAACTCATTGAGATGGTGGCAAACATTTTATTCATGTACACTTCTGAAAGAAACCCTATGAATAATGGGGTAGCTCATAAGAAAGGAGTTCTTAAAGTAGACACTCTAAATTCCATATTGGCTCAGAACAAGATCTTGACCCAGCAGGTCAATATGATCTCTCAGCATTTGACTGGAATGCAAGCTGCAGCTGGCAGCACTTAAGAAGCTTCCTCTGAAAGAGAAGCTTATGATCCTAACCAACCCATGATGGAGGAGGTGAATTACATGGGAGAACCCTATGAAAATACCTACAACCCCTCATGGAGGAATCATCCTAACCTTTCATGGAAGGATCAACAGAAGCCTCAGCAACGCTTCAATAATAATCAAGTTGGAAGAACCCAGAATAGGTTTAACAATAGGCCATCGTTCCCATCTTCTCAGGAACATATTGAGACTCCTAAGCAGAGCCTTTTTGACTTAGTCACTACAGTCTCCAACCTCTCTAAGACCACTTATAGTTTCATAACTGAAACAAGGTCCTCCATTAGAAATCTGGAGGTATAAGTTGGTCAACTGAGCAAGAGAATCCCTGAGACTCCTCCTGACACTCTTCCGAGTAACACTAAAGTGAACCCAAGAGAAGAGTGCAAGGCCATCACAACAGAGACTGAGGCCGAATCTGGAGAGACTGAGATGGCGTTAAATGCCGGTAAGGAATACCTTACTGGGCGTTCAACGCCCACACTGGCTAAGAGCTTGGCGTTGAACGCCAGTGCAGAGGATATCATTGGGTGTTCAACGCCCACAATTGCATCAAAGCTGGCGTTGAACGCCAGGAAGGAGGTCCCTCCTGGGCGTTCAACGTCTAAAATGGCAGAGAAGCTGGCGTTAAACGCTTGTGAAGATATCCCCACTGGGCGTTCAACACACAAAAGGCTAAAATAGGTGGAGTTGAACGCTAATAAAGGTGTTCTTACTGAGTATTCAACACCCACTAATGAAGTCCCTATTCAAGAATTAAAGGAAGCCAAGGCTCATGTAGAGACCATAGAGGTCCCCTTGCAAGCACTCTTGCAATTCATGAGTTCTGATGAATACTCATCCTCTGATGAGGATGAGAAAACTAGGAAAGAGCAAGTTGCTCGGTACCTAGGAGCTCTTATGAAACTAAATACCAACCTGTTTGGCACAAAACCTTTAGAGGAAGAACCTCCAGTGCTTACCAAAGAACTCAATGCTTTGGTTCAGCAGAAGCTACCTCAAAAGCTTCCGAATCCCGGACACTTCCTAATTCCTTGCACCATAGGCACCATGACCTTTGAGAAGGCTCTGTGTGACCTAGGGTCAAGTATAAACCTCATGCCACTCTCTGTAATGGAGAAGTTGGGAATCTTTGAGGTACAAGCTGCAAATATCTCATTAGAGATGGCAGATAAGTCAATGAAGAAAGCATATGGCCTTGTAGAGGATGTCTTGGTGAAGGTTAAAGACCTTTACATCCCTGCAAACCTCATAATCCTAGATATTGGGGAAGATGAGGGTGAATCCATCATCCTCAAAAGACCTTTCCTAACTACTGCCAATGCTATCATTAATGTAGCTAAGGGAGAACTGATTTTACAACTAGGGGAGGATCACATCTTGTTCAAGATGCCTCACCCCAACTCTCCCTCTAAAAAAAGAGGAATAACTGTGCAACACTTACCTCACTTGGCCAAACTGCTCTTCTCCCTCCATCTCCATCTATCTTCTTCTTCTTCTACTCCATTCTTCTCCTTTGTTTATTTTTGCTCGAGGGCGAGCAAAGTTTTAAGTTTGGTGTTGGAAAAGCTTTAATTTTTGCTTTCCATTCCCACTTATGGCACCCAAGGCCAGAGAACCCTCTAGAAAGAGGAAAGGAAAGGTCATAGCCCCCACCTCTGAATCTTGGAAGATGGAGAAATTCATCACCAAAGCCCACCAAGACCACTTCTATGAAGTAGTGGCAAAGAAAAAGGTGATCCTTGAGGTCTCTTTGGAGCTTAAGAAGAATGAGTATCCGAATATCCGACATGAGATCCGGAGAAGAGGTTGGAAAGTCCTAACCAATCCCATCTAAGAGATTGGGATCTTAATGGTGCAAGAGTTCTATGCTAATGCATAGGTCACGAAAAACCATGACATTAGTGTGAACCCTCATCCTAAAAATTGGAGCACCATGGTCCAAGGGAGAATCTTAGATTTTAGCCCGAAAAATGTGAGGTTGGCGTTCAACTTACCTTTGATGCAAGGCGACCCACATCCTTACACTAGAAGAGTCAATCATGATCAGAGGTTAGATCAAGTGCTCTCAGACATCTGTGTGGAAGGAGCACAGTGGAAAAGAGATTCCCAAGGCAAGCCTGTCCAACGAAGAAGGCCTGGCCTCAAGCTCATAGCTAGAGGATGGTTGGAATTCATCCAACACTCTATCATCCCTACTAGCAACCGGTCTGAAGTGACTATAGACTAAGCCATCATGATCCATTGAATCATGCTCGGAGAAGAGGTGGAAGTACATGTGGTGATACCTCAAGAGTTGTACAAAGTGGCGGATAAGCCCTCCACCCATGCAAGGTTGGCTTTCCCTCATCTTATCTATCACCTATGCAATTTAGCTGGGATTGTCATAGAAGGTGATATTCCAATTGAGTAGGACAAGCCCATCACTAAAAGAAGGATGGAGCATACTAGAGAGTCGGCACATGAACCACAACATGAGCATGTGGAGCCGCCTCAACATGAGATTCCTGAGATACTTCAAGGGATGTATTTTCCTCCTCAAAGCTATTGGGATCAATGGCAAACCTCCATGGGAGAATTAAGCTCTAACTGAATTAGTTGAGGATAGAGCATCAAGAGCATTCTACCATCCTCAACGAAATGAGAGAAGACCAAAGAGCTATGAGGGAGGAACTACAAAGACAAGGGCGTGACATTGAAGACATCAAGCACTCAATTGGATTCTCTAGAGGAAGTGGTAGTTGCCGTCATTAAGGTGGTCCCGTTTTATCACCCCTTCTTTTATGTTATTTTTCTGTTTTCCATTATGTTTTATTATCTGTTCTTGTATTCTTATTGCATGATCATTTCTATCTATGTCTTAAAGTTATAAGATATTCCATATATCTCTTACCTTACTTTGACGTGGTGGCATTGCTTTTGTTTTTTGATTGTATGAATAAACAATGCATATTTGAAATTGGTGTTTAAGAATGTTGGCTCTTGAAAGAATGATGATAAAAGTGAAGTATTATTGGTAATCTGAAAAATCCAAAAATTCGATTCTTGAAGCAAGAAAAAGCAGCAAGAAAAAAAAGCAAGATGCAATAAAAAGAAAAAAACAAATGCATGCGGAAAAAAAAAAGCAAGTTGAAAAAGAAACAAAAAGCAGAAAAAGCCAATAGCTCTTTAAACCAAAAGGCAAGACCAAAAAGCCAATAACCCTTTAAACCAAAAGGCAAGGGTAAAAAGATCTAAGGCTTTGAGCATCAATGGTTAGGAAGGCCTAAAAAAACAAAATCTTGGCCTAAGCACTCCAATTGAATAGTGTCCCTAACTATATGCTTGTGGTGTGAAGGTGTCAAGTGAAAAGCTTGAGACTGAGCAGTTAAAGTCGTGATCCAAAGAGTTAAAGTCATGATCCAAAGCAAAAAGAGTGTGCTTAAGAACTCTGGATACCTCTATCTGGGGATTATAGCAAAGCTGAATCACAATCAGAAAAGGGTTCACCCAGTTAAGTGTGTATGGCATTTATGTATCCGGTGGTAATATTGGAAAACAAAGTGCTTAGGGCCACAGCCAAGACTCTAAAAGCGGTGTTCAAGAATAAAAAAAACTGAACTAGGAAAGTCAATAATATCATCTGGATTCTAAGTTCCTAAAGAGACCAACACTTCTGAGTTTCAATGGATAGTGAGATGCCAAAACTATTCAGAGGCAAAAAGCTACTAAGTCCCGCTCATCTAATTGAAACTGAGCTTCACTGAAATCTATGAGATTTATTATACCTTACTCTTCTTTTTATCCTACTTTGTTTTTAGTTGCTTGGGGACAAGCAACAGTTTAAGCTTGGTGTTGTGATGAGCAGATATTTTATACGCTTTTTGGCATCATTTTCATATAGTTTTCAACATGTTTCATTTGAGTTTTATTATATTTTTATAGGTTTAGTGAAAAATTCACATTTTTGGATTCTACTATGATTTTTTGTGTTTTTATACAATTTCAGGTATTTTCTGGCTGAAATTGAGGAGCTAGAGCAAAAGTCTGATTCAGAGGCAGAGAAAGCACTGCAGATGCTATCAGGATCTTACCTCCTTGCACTCGAAAGAGCTTTTCTGGAGCCATAGAAGTCCAAATGGAGCGTTCTCAATGGCTATGGAAAGCTAACGTCCAGGACTTTCCAGAAATATATAATAGTCCATACTTTGCTTCAGAATTAAAGGTCCAAAACTTGTGTTCAACGCCAGCCATCTACCCCAATCCAGGCGTCCAACACCCACAGAGGAGTGGCCAGCGTCCAACGCCCATAAGGGTGTCCCTAGCCAGTGTTCAACACCCAAGGATCATCCTAGCACGTGCAGACCACTCAAGCTCAGCCGAAACACTCACCAAGTGGGCCCCAAAAGTAGATTTTCGCACTACAAGCCTAAGCTTATCATATTTCTATAATCCTTAGTCATTAGTTTAGTATTTAAAGGAGAAGATCAACCGTTGTTAGACAAGAAGAGGATCTCCTAGTATTTTCAAACCTTTCATTATATTTTATCAGTATGAGTCTTTAAACCTCCTAGGTTAAGGGGAGGAGCTCTACTGAGTTTTATGGATTAATCAAAGTATTACTGTTCTATCTCAATTCGTGTTTGATTCTCTATTCTAAGATGTATCTTCATTCTTCAACCTTATGAATGAGTTGAACTGGCACAAGGTTATCTCTATTCTACATGGGTTCAATGAGCGTCTTTCATCGGATATCAATGAACCACTATCTTGATTATACATCTCTTAGACGGCTAATCCACGACTTCATTGGGGACTTCAAAAGACACCAATCCAGCCGAGGTATCGAGAGATTAGGTTCTTTATGGTAAAGGCTAGAACCAAAGGCGCAGCATTCTCTGATCCAGAAGATTCAACCTTGTCTGTGGTGTTTTGAGTAGGATCATCAAAGGGAACAGACTGCAGGAGCATCACTCTCAATTAGACTAGATGCGCACTAACCCTGGTGTTCAGCCTGGAGGAAGATTGGTGACCTCTCAAGAAAGGCGTTGATCACATACAGCCTGCCATAAAAAAAATCATTCACAGTTGGCATAGATAGTGAGACCGAATTAATCCAGAAGAACAAAGTATCTCTAAAGCCTTAACCATCTTCTTATCATTGCATTCACCTTCAATTGAGTAACGTTATTTTTATTTTACTTTTATGCGCTTCAAACAAACAAACAACTTTTATATCCGCCTGACTAAGATCTACAAGATAACCACAGTTTGATTCAAGCAAACAATCCTCGTGGGATCGACCCTGACTCACTCAAGTATTACTTGGACGACCCAGTGCACTTGCTAGTTCAATTGTGCGAAGTGTAATTCCGCGCACCAGTACCCACCGAGGGAGGAATCCAAGAGCCACTAATGGTAGGGGGATAGACACTCGTTGCAACTCAAAAATATTTCAGAGCTCTTTTTCTAAGGACAAAGCCATACCAGTTACCTTGTCCGTGGTCCAAGGCTCGTGGGGATGAAAGATCTTATTATTCATCAAACGCCAAATTCACCAGAGACCAGAAAAGAATCTAAAAGGGAGTTGTTTGCTATTTTGTAAGAACCAACCCATCAAATCTAGTGGTCGACCGGAGATCCCCAAAGCTTGCCAAACTAGCTGGTCTTTTGGACAATCCTGAATGCAATGTAAAATCGATTCCTGACCTGAGAAACATCGTGGACAGCTATCCTGTGCGAAATGTCCCTCTTAAAATGAAATGCAGTAGTAGGAAGAGCTTCCTAAAGACATAGTGATGAGCGGATAATTTATACGCTTTTTGGCATTATTTTTAGTATGTTTTTAGTAGGATTTAGTTACTTTTAGGGATGTTTTCATTAGTTTTTATGTTAAATTCACATTTATGGACTTTACTATGAGTTTGTGTGTTTTTCTATGATTTCAGGTATTTTCTGGCTGAAATTGAGGGACTTGAGCAAAAATTAGATTCAGAGGTTGAAGAAGGACTGCTGATGCTGTTGGATTCTGACCTCCCTGCACTCAAAGTGGATTTTCTGGAGCTACAGAACTCGAAATGGCGAGCTTCCAATTGCGTTGGAAAGTAGACATCCAGGGCTTTCCTGCAATATATAATAGTCGATACTTTGGTCAAGAATAGATGACACAAACTGGCGTTCAACACCAGCTCTCTATCCAATTCTGGCGTTCAGCACCAGAAAAGGATCCAAAACCAGAGTTGAACGCCCAAACTGGCACCAAAACTGGCGTTCAACTCCACAAATGGCCTCTACACGTGCAACACTCAATCTCAGCCCAAGCACACACCAAGCAGGCCCCGGAAGTGGATTTATGCATCAATTACTTATTTTTGTAAACCCTAGTGACTAGTTTATTATAAATAGGACCTTTTACTATTGTATTAGACATCCTTGATCCTGGATTGTATTTTGATCCTGTGATCTCGTTTTGGGGGCTGGTCATCTCGGCCATGCCTAGACCTTTCACTTATGTATTTTCAATGGTAGAGTTTCTGCACTCCATAGATTAAGGTGTGGAGCTCTGCTGTTCCTCAAAGATTAATGTAAAGTACTACTGTTTTCTATTCAATTCATCTTATTTCACTTCTAAGATACTTATTCGCACTTCAACCTGAATGTGATGAACGTGACAATCATCATCATTCCCTATGAACGCGTGCCTGACAACCACTTCCGTTCTACCTTCGACTGAATGAGTATCTCTTGACGAAAGCATCTCTATTCGCGTATCTGAAATTCTCACCAATGATTTACATAAGTATTTCTATCCCTGTTTTATTATATTATTTTTGAAAACACCAGTATCAATTTATATCTGCCTGACTGAGATTTACAAGGTGACCATAGCTTGCTTCATACCAACAATCTCCGTGGGATTCGACCCTTACTCATGTAAGGTATTACTTGGACGACCCAGTGCACTTGCTGGTTAGTTGTGAGAAGTTGTGAACCATGGTATTGGCATCATGTTTTTGGCGCCATTACCAGGGAAAGAAAGAGCGATGAATTTTACATAATCAAAGTGTAATCACAATTTCTGCGCACCAAGTTTTTGGCGCTGTTGCCGGGGATTGTTCGAGTTTGGACAACTGACGGTTCATCCTGTTGCTCAGATTAGGTAATTTTCTTTTTGTTTTGTTTTCAAAATTTTTTTGAAAAATTTTTCAAAAATTTTCTCCTTTGTTTTCGAAAAAAAAAATTTTTTTTAAATAAAAAAAATGTTTTCAAAAAAAAATTTTATGATTCTATTCAGAATTTTTAAGAATGAATTCTAGTGTTTCATAAAGCATGTTGAAGCCTGGCTGGCTGTAAAGCTACGACTGTAGGGCATGTTAGACGTGTCATGTCTGAGTTACATACTAAAGCTTGGCTGGCTATTGAGCCATGCCTGACCCTGTGATTGGAGCCTTAGACTAAAGAGCATAAGATTCCTGGAATTCATATTAAAAATTTTGGAATCCTTATTTTTGTTTTTCAAATAATTTTCGAAAAAAATACAAAAAAAATTAGAAAATCATAAAAATTAAAAATATTTTTTGTGTTTCTTGTTTGAGTCTTGAGTCATGTTATAAGTTTGGTGTCAATTGCATGTTCATCTTGCATTTTTTTTAAAAATTCATGCATTCATAGTGTTCTTCATGATCTTCAAGTTGTTCTTGGTAAGTCTTCTTGTTTGATCTTTGCATTTGCATGTTTTGTGTCTTTTCTTGTTTTTCATATGCATTATTGAATTCTTAGTGTCTAAGCATTAAAGAATTCTAAGTTTGGTGTCTTGCATATTTTCTTTGAATTAAAAATTTTTCAAAAATATGTTCTTGATGTTCATCATGATCTTCATAGTGTTCTTGGTGTTCATCTTGACATTCATAGCATTCTTGCATGCATTCATTGTTTTGATCCATAACTTTCATGCATTGCATCATTTTTGTTATTTTTCTCTCTCATCATTAAAAATTCAAAAAAAATATCTTTCCCTTTTTCTCTCATCAAATTCGAAAATTTGGATTGACTTTTTCAAAATTTTTTTAAAATCTAGTTGTTTTCATGAGTCAAATCAAATTTTCAATTTAAAAATCTTATCTTTTTCAAAATCTTTTTCAAAAAAATCAAATATTTTTCAAATTTTTTTAGTTATTTTCGAAAATTCCAAAAATATTTTTCAAAAATCTTTTCCTTTTCTTTATCACATGATTTTCGAAAATAACATCACCAATTAATGTTTTGATTCAAAAATTTCAAGTTTGTTACTTGCTTGTTAAGAAAGATTCAAACTTTAAGTTCTAGAATCATATCTTGTGATTTCTTATGAATCAAGTCATTAATTGTGATTTTAAAAATCAAATCTTTTTCAAAACTAATTTCTATCATATCTTTTCAAAAATATCTTCTTATCTTATCTTTTTCAAAAATTTGATTTCAAAAATATCTTTTCTAACTTCCTAACTTCTTATCTTTTCAAAATTGATTTTCAAATTTGTTTCAACTAACTAACTAACTTTTTGTTTGTTTCTTATCTTTTTCAAAACCACCTAACTAACTTTCTCTCTCTAATTTTCGAAAATATCTTCCCTCTTTTTCAAAATTTCTTTTTAATTAACTAATTATTTTTAATTTTAATTTTCGAAAAATTTCTAACACTTTTCAAAAACTATTTTCGAAAACCACTAACTCTTTTTCAAAAATCATTTTCGAAAATTCTCTTTCTCTCTCATCTCCTTCTTTTTTTCTACTCACACAGGGACCTCTATACTGTGGTAAAAAGGATCCCTATTATTATTATTTTTTTTTTCTGTTTCTTCTTTTTCATATGAGCAGGAGCAAAGACAAGAATATAATTGTTGAAGCAGATCCAGAACCTGAAAGGACTCTGAATTACAACAAACCAGTAAGCACCTGTTAGGAATTTTCAAACAAGAAGAGGAGATGGCAGCCGAAAATAATAATGCAAGGAGGATGCTTGGTGACTTTACTGCACCTAATTCCAATTTACATGGAAGAAGCATCTCCATTCCTGCCATTGGAGCAAACAACTTTGAGCTAAAACCTCAGCTAGTTTCTCTGATGCAGCAGAGCTGCAAGTTTCATGGACTTCCATCTGCAGATCCTTTTCAGTTCTTAACTAAATTCTTGCAGATCTGTGATACTGTTAAGACTAATAGAGTAAATCCGGAAGTCTACAGGCTCATGCTTTTCCCTTTTGCTGTAAGAGACAGAGCTAGAATATGGTTGGACTCTCAACCTAAAGACAGCCTGAACTCTTGGGATAAGCTGGTCACGGCTTTCTTAGCCAAGTTCTTTCATCCTCAAAAGCTGAGCAAGCTTAGAGTGGATGTTCAAACTTTCAAACAAAAAGATGGTGAATCCCTCTATAAAGCTTGGGAAAGATACAAACAGTTAACCAAAAAGTGTCCCTCTGACATGCTTTCAGAATGGACCATCCTGGATATATTCTATGATGGTTTATCTGAGCTATCAAAGATGTCATTGGATACTTCTGCAGGTGGATCCATTCACCTAAAGAAAACGCCTGCAGAAGCTCAAGAACTCATTGACATGGTTGCAAATAACCAGTTCATGTACACTTCTGAAAGGAATCCTGTGAATTATGGGACGCCTATGAAGAAGGGAGTTCTTGAAGTTGATACTCTGAATGCCATATTGGCTCAGAACAAAATATTGACTCAGCAAGTCAATATGATTTCTCAGAGTCTGAATGGAATGCAAGCTGCATCCAACAGTACTCAAGAAGTTTCCTATGCAGAAGAAGCTTATGATCCTAAAAACCCTGCAATAGCAGAGGTGAATTACTTAGGTGAACCTTATGGAAACACCTATAACTCATCATGGAGAAATCATCCAAATTTCTCATGGAAGGATCAAAAGCCTCAACAAGGCTTTAATAATGATGGACGAAACAGGTCTAGCAATAGCAAGCCTTTTTCATCATCCACTCAGCAACAGACAGAGAACTCTGAACAAAATACTTCTAATTTAGCAATTTTAGTCTCTGATCTATCTAAGGCCACTGTGAGTTTCATGAATGAAACAAGGTCTTCCATTAGAAACTTGGAAGCACAAGTGGGCCAGCTGAGTAAAAGGATCACTGAAATCCCTCCTAGTACTCTCCCAAGTAATACAGAAGAGAATCCAAAAGGAGAGTGCAAGGCCATTGACATAAGCACCATGGCCGAACCTGTGAGGAAAGGAGAGAACGTGAATCCCAAGAAGGAAGACCTCCTGGGACGTCCAGTGATCAATAAGGAGTTTCCCTCTGAGGAACCAAAGGAATCTGAGACTCATCTAGAGACCATAGAGATTCCATTGAACCTCCTTATGCCATTCATGAGCTCTGATGAGTATTCCTCTTCTGAAGAGAATGAGGATGTTACTGAAGAGCAAACTGCCAAGTTTCTTGGTGCAATCATGAAGCGGAATGCCAAATTATTTGGTATTGAAACTTGGGAAGATGAACCTCCCTTGTTCACCAATGAACTAAGTGATCTGGATCAACTGACATTGCCTCAGAAGAGACAGGATCCTGGAAAGTTCATAATACCTTGTACCATAGGCACCAGGATCTTTAAGGCTCTGTGTGACCTTGGTTCAGGAATAAACCTCATGCCCCTCTCTGTAATAGAGAAACTGGGAATCTATAGGGTGCAAGCTGCTAGAATCTCATTAGAGATGGCAGACAACTCAAGAAAACAGGCTTATGGACAAGTAGAGGACGTGTTAGTAAAGGTTGAAGGCCTTTACATCCCTGCTGACTTCATAGTCCTGGATACTGGAAAGGAAGAGGATGAATCCATCATCCTAGGAAGACCTTTCCTAGCCACAGCAAGAGCTGTGATTGATGTGGACAGAGGAGAATTATTCCTTCAATTGAATGAGGACAACCTTGTGTTTACAACTCAAGGACCTCTCTCTGCATCCATGGAGAGGAAGCATAAAAAGCTTCTCTCAAAGCAGAGTCAAACAAAGCCCCCACAGTCAAACTCTAAGTTTGGTGTTGGGAGGCCACAACCAAACTCTAAGTTTGGTGTTGAACTCCCATATCCAAACTCTAAGTTTGGTGTTGGAGAGCCTCAACAATGCTCTGAACATCTGTGAGGCTCCATGTGAGCCCACTGTCAAGCTATTGACATTAAAGAAGCGCTTGTTGGGAGGCAATTCAATGTTTATTTATCTAACTATATTTTTGTTTTTCATGTTTTCTTAGGTTCATGATCATGTGGAGTCATAAAATAAATATAAAAATTGGAAACGGAATCAAAAACAGCAGAAGAAAAATCACACCCTGGAGGAAGCACCTGCCTAGCGTTCAACGCCAGAACAGAGCATGGTTCTGGCGCTGAACGCCCAAAATGGGTAGCATCCTGGCGCTGAACGCCCAGAACAAGCATGGTTCTGGCGTTCAACGCCAGAAATGGCAACAAATGGGCGTTGAACGCCCAAAATGGGTACCAACCTGGTGCTGAACGCCCAGAGTTGTCTGCAAAGGCATTTTACATGCCTAATTGGTGCAGGGATGCAAATCCTTGACACCTCAGGATCTGTGGACACCACAGGATCATCTCAGGATCTGTGAATCCCACAGGATCTCCACCTACCTCCACTCACTTCTTCTCACCCCTCTTTCACACAATCCCATAAACACTCTTCCCCAAAACCCTTCACCAATCACCTCAATCTCTCTTCCCCATCACTTCTTCACCACTCACATCCATCCACTCTTCCCCATAAACCTACCTCATAAACTCCACCTACCTTCAAAATTCAAAACCAATTTCCCACACAAACCCACCTTAAATGGCCGAACCTTAACTCCCCTCCCTCCCCTATATATAGCCCTTCATTCTTCCTCATTTTCACACAACACAACCCTCTCCTCTCTACTTGGCCGAAACACACTTCACCCCTCCTCTCCATATTTTCTTCTTCTTCTTCCTCTATTCTTTCTTTTATTGCTTGAGGGCAAGCAATATTCTAAGTTTGGTGTGGTAAAAGCATAAGCTTTTTGTTTTTCCATTACCATTGATGGCACCTAAGACCGGAGAATCCTCTAGAAAGGGGAAAGGGAAGACAAAAGCTTCCACCTCCGAGTCATGGGAGATGGAAAGGTTCATCTCCAAAGCCCATCAAGACCACTTCTATGATGTTGTGGCCAAGAAGAAGGTGATCCCCGAGGTCCCTTTCAAACTCAAAAGAAATGAGTATCCGGAGATCCGACATGAAATTCAAAGAAGAGGTTGGGAAGTTCTAACAAATCCCATCCAACAAGTCGGCATCCTAATGGTTCAAGAGTTCTATGCCAATGCATGGATCACCAAGAACCATGATCAAAGTAAGAACCCGGATCCAAAGAACTACGTTACAATGGTTTGGGGGAAATACTTAGATTTTAGTCCGGAGAATGTGAGGTTGGCGTTTAACTTGCCCATGATGCAAGGTGATGAATGCCCCTACACTAGAAGGGTCAACTTTAATCAAAGGTTGGACCAAGTCCTTATGGACATATGTGTGGAAGGAGCTCAGTGGAAGATTGACTCCAAAGGCAAGCCGGTTCAACTAAGAAGATTGGACCTCAAGCCTGTAGCTAGAGGATGGTTGGAGTGTATTCAATGCTCAATCATTCCCACTAACAACCGGTCTGAAGTTACTATAGACAGGGCCATCATGATCCATAGCATCATAATTGGAGAAGAAGTAGAAGTTCATGAAGTCATCTCCCTTGAACTCTACAAAATAGCCAAAAAGCCCTCTCCTGGGGCAAGGCTAGCTTTTCCTCATCTTCAATGAGGGAGGAGCAACAAAGACAAGGAAGAGACATAGAAGAGCTCAAGGACATCATTGGTTCCTCAAGAAGGAAATGCCACCATCACTAAGGTGGATTCATTCCTTGTTCTTATTTCTTCTGTTTTTCGTTTTTTATGTTATGTGCTTATCCATGTTTGTGTCTTATTACATGATCATTAGTAATTAGTAACTATGCCTTAAAGATATGAATGTCCTAAGAATCCATCACCTCTCTTAAATGAAAAATGTTTTAATTCAAAAGAACAAGAAGTACATGAGTTTCGAATTTATCCTTGAACTTAGTTTAATTATATTGATGTGGTGACAATGCTTCTTGTTTTCTGAATGAATGCTTGAACAGTGCATATATATTTTGAAGTTGTTGTTTAAAGAATGTTAAATATGTTGGCTCTT
>NC_029789.2:99509969-99517244 GCF_000816755.2 Arachis ipaensis | reverse complement strand
TGTTTTAATTCAAAAGAATAAGAAGTACATGAGTTTTGAATTTATCCTTGAACTTAGTTTAATTATATTGATGTGGTGACAATGCTTCTTGTTTTCTGAATGAATGCTTGAACAGTGCATATATATTTTGAAGTTGTTGTTTAAAGAATGTTAAATATGTTGGCTCTTGAAAGAATGATGACTAGGAGACATGTTATTTGATAATCTGAAAAATCATAAAAATGATTCTTGAAGCAAGAAAAAGCAGCAAAGAACAAAGCTTGCAGAAAAAAAAAATATAAGTGAAAAAAAATAGAAAGAAAAAGCAAGCAGAAAAAGCCAAAAGCTCTTAAAACCAAGAGGCAAGAGCAAAAAGCCAATAACCCTTAAAACCAAAAGGCAAGGGCAAATAAAAAGGATCCCAAGGCTTTGATCATCAGTGGATAGGAGGGCCTACAAGAATAAAATTCTGGCCTAAGCAGCTAAACCAAGCTGTCCCTAACCATGTGCTTGTGGCGTGTAGGTGTCAAGTGAAAACTTGAGACTGAGCGGTTAAAGTCAAGGTCCAAAGCAAAAAAAAAAGAGTGTGCTTAAGAACCCTGGACACCTCTAATTGGAGACTTTAGCAAAGCTGAGTCACAATCTGAAAAGGTTCACCCAATTATGTGTCTATGGCATTTATGTATCCGGTGGTAATACTGGAAAACAAAGTGCTTAGGGCCACGGCCAAGACTCATAAAATAGCTGTGTTCAAGAATCATCATACTGAACTAGGAGAGTTAATAACACTATCTGAACTCTGAGTTCCTATGGATGCCAATCATTCTGAACCTCAATGGATAAAGTGAGATGCCAAAACTATTCAAGAGGCAAAAAGCTATAAGTCCCGCTCATATGATTGAAGCTATGTTTCATTGATAGTTTGGAATTTATAGTATATTCTCTTCTTTTTATCCTATTTGATTTTCAGTTGCTTGGGGACACGCAACAATTTAAGTTTGGTGTTATGATGAGCGGATAATTTATACGCTTTTTGGCATTATTTTTAGTATGTTTTTAGTAGGATCTAGTTACTTTTAGGGATGTTTTCATTAGTTTTTATGTTAAACTCACATTTCTGGACTTTACTATGAGTTTGTGTGTTTTTCTGTGATTTCAGGTATTTTCTGGCTGAAATTGAGGGACTTGAGCAAAAATTAGATTCAGAGGTTGAAGAAGGACTGCTGATGCTGTTGGATTCTGACCTCCCTGCACTCAAAGTGGATTTTCTGGAGCTACAGAACTCTATATGGCGCGCTTCCAATTGCGTTAGAAAGTAGACATTCAGGGCTTTCCAGCAATATATAATAGTCCATACTTTAGTCAAGAATAGATGACGCAAACTGGCGTTCAACGCCAGCTCTCTGCCCAATTCTGGCGTCCAGCGCCAGAAAAGGATCCAAAACCAGAGTTGAACGCCCAAACTGGCACCAAAACTGGCGTTCAACTCCACAAATGGCCTCTACACGTGCAACACTCAAGCTCAGCCCAAGCACACACCAAGCGGGCTCCGGAAGTGGATTTATGCATCAATTACTTATTTTTGTAAACCCTAGTGACTAGTTTATTATAAATAGGACCTTTTACTATTGTATTAGACATCCTGGATCCTGGATTGTATTTTGATCATGTGATCTCGTTTTGGGGGCTGGTCATCTCGGCCATGCCTGGACCTTTCACTTATGTATTTTCAACGGTAGAGTTTCTGCACTCCATAGATTAAGGTGTGGAGCTCTGCTGTTCCTCAAAGATTAATGCAAAGTACTACTGTTTTCTATTCAATTCATCTTATTTCACTTCTAAGATACTCATTCGCACTTCAACCTGAATGTGATGAACGTGACAATCATCATCATTCCCTATGAACGCGTGCCTGACAACCACTTCCGTTCTACATTAGAACTGAATGAGTATCTCTTAGATCTCTTAATCCGAAAGCATCTCTATTCGCTTATATGAAATTCTCACCAATGATTTACATAAGTATTTCTATCCCTGTTTTATTATATTATTTTTGAAAACACCATTATCAATTTATATCTGCCGGACTGAGATTTACAAGGTGACCATAGCTTGCTTCATACCAACAATCTCCGTGGGATTCGACCCTTACTCACGTAAGGTATTACTTGGACGACCCAGTGCACTTGCTGGTTAGTTGTGCGAAGTTGTGAACCATGGTATTGGCATCATGTTTTTGGCGCCATTACCAGGGAAAGAAAGAGCAATGAATTTTACATAATCAAAGTGCAATCACATTTTCTGCGCACCACATAGCCAGGCCAAGAATTTGTATTTTTCCAGAACATGTTGACGCCAAAGCCAAAGTAAATTTCCCGTGTCCTCCCAACTAAACATCTTCTTACTGAGCCACAAATAACCACTACGAGCGTCATAAACCTTTGAAGCCGCACCAGTCCAACACCAACCGATCTCTGATCCAGCTTGAACATTCGGGTTGTAAGAGTTAATGTTGCTCTGCAGAGACTGATTCAAAGGAGAATAGATATTCTCAAGGTTCCACTGTTCAGATGACCAAAGATCCAAGATCCGGAGATCCGCATCAGAAATGTGAACATAATCCATCTCAAGACACAGTTGCCCCTCTCTTCCCGATTTAGAAAACCAAAAGTTTTGTTCCAAATCCCCAATGCACCAAATAAAATCTTCCTTTAAGATATCCCAAGCTCAACATATACTCTTCCAAACATAAAATCCCTGCCTCGAGACCGACTGAAGCAATCATCCTTAAAGGAATGGTATTTCTTCATCAATAGTTGAACCCATAGCTTGTCAGGATGGTGAAAAAGTTTCCACACTAGCATTCCAAGAAGAATAATATTAGCACAAAAAGAATCTCTAATTCCCAAACCCCGAAACTTCTTAGGGGTGTTAACACCTTCTAGTTAACTACATTCAAGCTTCTATCATCAGCTTGACCATTCCATAGAAAGTTCTGCATGATGGATTCTATCTTATTAGTTACCCCTTTAAGGAAGAGAGATACCTGCATGAGCCAAGTAGGAATCGCAGTCACTACTGGATTGAGCAAATAAAGTCTGCCCGTCTTATTAAGCAATCTCCCTTTCCAGCTAGCTAGCCTTCCCCGAATCTTGTCCAAAAAATCGTTGAAAGTTGTGCGTGTCACCCGAGAATGATTAAGGTTTACCCCTAAATACTTAGCCAAGTTCTGGATGAATCTAATGGAGGACACTCTGGTGAAAATCTCTTTTCTTGTCACTGAAACATTCTTAGAGCATAGTGCTTTAGATTTTTTCACATTGACCTTCATCCCATAGGCTCCGCAGAAGTTTTCCAAAACTACCATTACAGTTTGAACTTATTGTTTTTCGCCTTTACAGAAAAGAAGCAAATCATCGGCAAACATCAAATGAGAAATTCTTTGACCCCATTTAGAAATCGCAACCAGCTTCCACAAGTCCCTATCAACTTGTTGATTAATAGAATGGGACAATATCTCCATACACAATACAAACAGATATAATGACATAGGGATTCCTTGCCTAAGAACCCTGCTTGGAATGAAGCTATTTAATCTATCCCCATTCCAGAGGATAGACAGCGAGGAAGCAGTGACACAACACATAATCAGATTGACTGTCAGAGAAGGAAAGCTAAAACTTACAAGGGTTTGTTTCAGAAATCCCCAATCCACTCTATCGTACACTTTCTCCAGATCAATCTTAAAGGCTAGGGTGCCTTTCTTTGACTTTGTCTTCTTCATAAAATGGAGAACCTCTTATGCTACAATGATGTTGTCTGGGGTTCTTCTCCTCGGGATAAACCCTCCTTGAAGGGGCCCAACAATCTTTTTGAAATGGGGACGAAGTCTATTGACCAGGACCTTCCTTATAACTTTGTAAACCACATTACAGAGACTAATAGGTCAGAAATCCTTCATGGAAACTGGGTTTTCTACCTTCGAAATAAAAACCACAAGAGTTTCCATCATCCTTGGATCCATATCCAAACCAGAGAATGCATGACGAACCATAGTCCAAACATCAAAACCAACAATCTCCCAGTATTTTTTAAAGAAGAAATCCTGAAACCCATCAAGTCCCGGCGCCTTAAAAGAATGCATACTAAAAATAGCTGACTTAACTTCTTCCAAAGCAACTGGCGCTGTGAGGCTACAACAGACTTCATCATTCAGGGAAGGTAGCGGCATATCACCAAGACAACTTAAATTCACATCCTCCGACTGGCAAAATAGGCGTTTATAAAAGGATTTAGCTTCCCTTCTAAGGACCTCCGGATCCGTTTCCCACACCCCATCTTGAATAAAGAGACCATGAATCTTATTATGCTTTCTCCGCATAAGAGTCTGGACATGAAAGAACTTGGTATTTCTATCTCCAAATTTTACCCACTGTTCTCTGGATTTCTGAAACCATAGAAGTTCCTCCTGCACAAGCGTGTTATTAAATTCCTCAATCAACTATTGTTCTTTTTTCCGCATAGACAAAACCTCTATTACTTCTACTCACTTCTGAAAGCTTGCCATGTACCTCTTTGTAGTCAGCCCGCCATGACTGGTTCACAATATCTCTGTACCCTGGATGAGTTGCCCAAGCCGCAATAAACCGAAAAGGTCTATTCTTTTTCGGTTGGGGACGACCTATACAGCGCACTAGGATAGGATAATGATCAGACTGAAGCCTATTTAAAATTTCTGTGTAAGCCTCTAGAAAGAGAGATAACCATCCATTGCTGATATAGACCTAGTCAAGTTTTTTCGCCACCTCAACACCATTTTTAACCGTTTTGTGCCAAGAAACCGTCTCCCAATAGTCTTCAAGTCAAACAGATCACTATTTCCTAGAGAGCCAACAAGCCGATCTGCATGGCGACTCGAGAAGTGGTAACCCTTAGATTCGTGAGAGAATAGTACTTCATTAAAATCATCAACAACAATCCATAGCCCGCAGAAAGACAAGGACTGAATAACAAGATAATCCCATAGCAGAATTCTGGTATTAAATTGAGGACTACCATAGATACCACTGCACCTTCAAATCACATTAATCACCTAAACCTCAACTGTAACACACTGATCAAAAGCATCAACCCATTTGCAGTGAACACCCTGCATTGCAGAAAGAAACCAGATACCCCCCTTATGTCCTGACGCCTCCACTATACCAATAGAGTGATAACCAAGTATTTTCCAGAACAGTTTCAAATGTTGAAAAAGACAGTGAGTTTCAACCACAATAAAAATTACAGGTTTAAATTTCCTAACTAGCTCTTTACAATTCACCCAGACTTACTTTTTATAAGCACCACTAATATTCTAAGCTATTATATTTAAGCTATCCATAACATAAAATATAAAACAAACGAATCAAAGTGCTTCACCAACCTCAAACCGAGGCTTGCCCAGCGGGAGTGACTCCCATAACCTTCATGTTTGTTGGATCTCCATGGAATATCTCCTCATTCCCGCCTACTGGCAGCAACAGCTGGCAACGCGCCTTCCTTCTCCAATGGAACCACCACGGTAACACTCTCCTTCACGGCTGCAAGAGGACATGATGCTTCCACCGCCGTGCCTCCACTCTTCTCAACTAGCTAGCTCTATAGGGATGCCGGCCTTGGTCGTTTTCAAAGAGAAGATCCGTGAGGCACTGGGGTTTGTCGGGTTGAGGAGATCGACGTGTCACCATCACGGGAAGCGCTGTGCCCGACCTTGACCCGTGACCCGTCCCTGGCGCGATAAGAGCTGGAACTATCCCTGTGAGGGAAGTGGATGGTGGGCCTGGTTACCCTACCCGAATCGGTTCTGGATTGAGTGCCTCTTTGGGCCTTGTTAGATTGCTTCTGACCCAGCTTGGTTTTACCTTTCCTTACAACTTGCTCCCAGCCCGGTTCATCATGCATGCAAGCCTCCTCAATGTTATTTCCATGCAACTTATTAACAGCCAAATCATCTTGTAAATTCGGTGTGGGATTCTCATCAGTAACGCCGCCTACCACATCAGGTTCTACTTCATTTGAATTTTAAATTTTGTGCTCAGGATTTGGCACCGCCGTTGTACCGTCCCGGGGCTTGGTGGCATAAAAAATCAGCACCCTTTCCTTCCCTGGAGTCTGTACCCAAGCACTGTGCCATATCGTGGCCATAACGTGCACAAGAATTACAAATAAAATTTAAACTTTCATACTCTACTTCATGAGTTACGCCTTCCACAATGATATACTTGATCACCGACAGTCCTAAATTTATTTAAACACAGGCTCAGGTATATCGTTCTCTCTCAGCTAACTTAGTGGCTGAGTCCACTTTAATGGGGACTCCTATTGCAGAAGCAATACGCATCATGGCTTGTTCCTGATAGCACCAGATTGGGAGCTCCGAAACCCAAAACCATACAAGTGTAGACCCGAAGGATTGCTCACATGGTTGGAAATCTACATCTCACGATTTTACAACATAGTGACCCTCAATCAACCACGGGCCACCAAGCATGACCTTCTGACGATCTTCAGCTGCATTCGAATTTTACGATAAAGTACCCAAATCCCACATCAAGCAGATCAAAGCCACCTTTGATGCGCCAGACAATCCGAAACTTGTATGAAAGAGCTGTGTAACTATAATTTTTATCAAAGACCTTGACTACTAAAACTTCTTGATAAGGCTCTGCCAAACAAAGCTTCGCTTCTTCAGTGAAGTTTACACAAAGAGGTTGGGGATCGCCCTGCTTGCGCACCACCGTCACTATACTATCCCCAGATAGAGATCCTGCAAGTGCAAAGACCTTCGATTTCTCTGGACCAATGACGTTATCTCTAAAGGAGATCTTTGTAGACTTTGAAACCTCTCGTGAGAAATCCTCCTTAACACCGGATGCACGCCCACCCATACTATCCCCCTTATTTCTTTCGACGGCATGGTCGCCATCCTCCTTGTGTTTCGCCCTCAAACACTCGCTCCCGCTCTCTCCTTCTTTTTATCTCTCTGAGTACAGAGTCCGTACTAGCTCTTTCTCTACTTAAAGATAGTTAGATTTAGTTATAAAATTAAGTTCTCAATCTGATAATTTTGTAAAGTGTTATAATATGTTACAGAATTTGTTTCTCTAGGAGATTTCGATACCCCAACCTGATGTTATTGTTCAAATAACTCAAATAGTTATTGTTAAATAAATAGGGGAGAGAGTAAAGTTTTAGTTTTGAGATATTTTTAAAGCAAAAATGCTTGGGAAAAGAATAAAAAATTAGTTTAAATTA
>NC_029789.2:99509441-99509923 GCF_000816755.2 Arachis ipaensis | reverse complement strand
TTAATATCTAATATATAATAGAATGAGTAATATATAATAATATTTATGATAAAAAAAATATTTAAAAAATAATAAAAATTAATCCAAAAAATTAAAATTATTTTATTTTATATTTATTAATTATTAATTATTTTAATTTTTATTAATTACTATTAAAATAATTTAATAATATTAAATATAATAAATATGTAATTATAAATATTATATCTATAAAATTGTGAATGTTAAATTAAATAAAATAGTTTTAAATTATTATGTCTGTAGCATTAGGGTTTTAACGCATGCATGTGGGCTTTAATTATTGTTAAACCTTCTAAGTTCTAAGGTAGAAAAATTTAAAAGTAATTTAGTAGAATGCGAATTAAATTTAGTAGAATGCGAATTAAATTGAGTAAATTCAGGTTATTAGGACAAATTAAAGTGTGTATCAATCCGCATACTTTTAGCAAACAAATTAGTGTATGAAATATATCAGATATCAG
>NC_029789.2:99501010-99507953 GCF_000816755.2 Arachis ipaensis | reverse complement strand
TCCAATTATTTTTCTTTAATGGAACAGTTTAACTTTAACTGTGTGATTGTTGAACTTTTTGTTAAATTGACAAGAGAATGAAGAGAGCACTTGTGTTATTTTGAATTAAAGAAAAAGAACCACAATATTCACGTAACTACTTTTATTGTACTATATGGGATATTTGCAGGGCTGGCATTCTGGCAACCAGAGGGTAGGATATTAGAGGTGTTTGAGGCAAGATTTGAATCGATTTTAAGTTAAATACATATTTCATCCAAACATTAATTTTATTTATAGTCCGATTTAAATTGGATAATTTTTTTAAACAAATTTGATCCAATCTGATTCAATTTTAAACAGTTTGAATTAGATTAAATTTATAATTTTGTAAATTAAAAAAATTAAATATACATAACAAGTCTTAATATTAAATTTTAAATAATCAATAATAATATAACAAATTTTAACAATATAATATTTTAAAAAATTAACAACAACATAACAATAGAAATAAAATTATAAACTAATTAAAATAAAAAAATAAATTTTATTTTAAACATAAAATATTTATTAAATAATAATAATACATTAATAATATAAAAATGTATAACAAATTGAATATACTATAAGTAAAATTATAAATATGATAATAAAATAATAATAATATTATAGTATATTGTGCGATTTGGATTGAATTGGATTGGATTGGTTTTAAGAAATAGATTCAAAATTCGATCTGATCCATGCGGTTTGTAAAAAATAGAATCCGATTAAATTCAAATTATAACTAAATTCATTATGTTGAATACTTGCATTTGCATTGATTGTCTCGGTGCTTTTATTTTTTAATATTATAATGATTTTGATATCTATGTTAATCACAACACTAATTTTAAAAGAACATGTTATTAATGAATTATTTTTTAAAACAAAAGTAAGAAAGTATTATTTATTATTCAACAATGCATTTCAATTTTTTTTTATCAGCAACAATGCATTTCAGGTTTTCTTTACTAGAGACTTAAACAAATTTTTAATTAATTATGTTATTTTAAATTGAAAAAATACAAATTTTATGATGTTAGAAGTCCAAATAAAAAATATTGCACTTGTAAAAATTGAAGAGTTGCTCCAGTCAAATGACAAGTCATTAAAAGAATATTGTAGAATGTCATATTCTCCAGAAAATTTGGTGTCCAACTTAAAAGATAGAATTATAATCGAAGAGTTGGACTTTGATGTTAATGTTCTTGCGAGTGAAATAAGTGGGTATTTAGAAAAACTAACTGATGAGCAGAAATTTGCAAAAAAATATGAGATTATCACTAGGTGAAAACAACAACACACAAGAACTTAGAAATTTTGTAGATTTACTACTCAAAATTGGTGATGGTTTGGCTGGTGATACAACAGATGGTGAATCGATCATTCATATACCATCTGACATTTGGTTAAGAATTCTGAAAAAGATTTGGATGGCCTCGTTGATTTGTGTATCCAGATATTTTATCTAATTTATCCGTTGAAAATTATTTTAAAGATAGAGCAATTTTTGCACCAACTCCAGATTGTGTCACTGATGCCATAACAAGATGATTGTAGGGTTACTTGATAAAATTTATCATAAAAGTTTATATTATATTATTCTCTTGATAAACTATTTTAAAATTACGTTAATCATATAATTTTGTATACTAATATTAATATAATATTATTTCAGATATATATTTTGCAGACATCAAAGGAGAGTGTTAAGTTATTTTTTAGTGGTTTTAAATTATTTATTGTTTATCAGAGAACTTTATGCATTAGAATTCTCTAATAATTTGTTGTTCATTTTGAGTTGATTTTGATATATTCTTACTTCACAGTAAAACAACATATAACAATTTGTTGGTGGGTTTAAATATTACTAGGTTATTTATGGTCGCATTGATGGGAAGCAGAAGCTGGTGAATTAAAAATTTATTAAAATGGTTACGTTGTGAGTATAGTTCTTAACTCACCGAAAATCTGCCTATCAATTTAGAAATATGTCACAGAGAGTTTAAATTAAAATTACTGGGAGTTTTAAGTCCCAGGTCGTCTCCCAACGAGTTGCAGAAAAGTGTGCTGTTTTATTAATCAGATGTTCCAAGAAGTTGAGCTAGGTAAATTGGGAATTAAATTGAGGAATTTTAAAGAATATAAATAAAAGCCTTGACTGGGAATTGATTGTTTGGAATCTCTATTATTGATGATGTGATTGTAAGATTAATTTATAATTAATGGTTGTTCTATTTGGTTATCCTTTACTAGGTAAAGAAAAGTCAAACAAGTGGGAATGCCAGATCTGTTCACAAGTTGCAACCCACTTAGTTCAAGGGGATTGGCGTCGGTGACAAGATAGCAATCCAACATTTAACCCAATTACAAATTTTCTTTCAATCCTTCCAACTCAAGAGTTCCTTTTAATCAACTCCCCATCAAGTAAGGGAACTACTCACGCATTGTAAATAAAGAATCCATGGCACATGAAAGGAAATTAAAAGAAGACATGATTATTGATATTGAAATTGAATTAAAAAGAAATAATCCTTGCATTAAATAATCATAAAAGTATCCGAATGACAAAATTGAACATAACAAAGAACATGGAAGATTAGAACCAAGTTAAGAGAATAAACTAGAATGATGATGTCTTGATGAGGAAATAACTCTTCTCAATGTTCCAATGCTAAAATCAATTGAAAATTAAAATCCTCAAACTAGAGAGAAAAACCTAAGAGAGTGAAAAACTAGATCTAAAAACTACTAAATGAATGTCTCCGTTGTTTCTGCATATTCTCTGACTCTAGTCTGCTGTTCCGGGCCAAAAACTGGGCCAGAATAAGGCCCAAAATCGCCCCCAGCGGATTCTGCAGATTATGCAGATCGCACATGTCACGCGATCGCGTCGTCCATGCGGACGCGTCGCTTGCGCTTTTTCCTCTCCACGTGTTCGCGTCGTCCATGCTACCGCGTCACTAGCGCTTTCCAATCCGCGCGGCCGCGCAAACCATGCGGCCGCATCGCTGCGATTTGCGCTCCTTCGCGCGGTCGCGTAAGCCATGCGACCGCGTCACTTCTCACTGGTTATCTCCTCAAATTCTTGTGTTCCTTCCATTTTTGCTAGCTTCCTCTCCAATCTCCATCTCATTCATGCCCTATAAGGCCTGAAACACTTGACACACAGATCATGGCATCGAATGGAATAAAGGAGAATTAAAAGTAAATAATTTAAGTCTCTAGGAAGCAGTTTTCAAACATGTACTGAATTTAGGAAGGAAATCTAAATGCATGCTAAATTGATGAATAAGTGGGCAAGGATCATGACAAAACCACACAATTAAACACAATATAAACCATAAAATAGTGGTTTACCAACCTCCCCACACTTAAACGTTAGCATGTCCTCATGCTAAATTGAAGGAGACAAGGAAATAAGTATGAATATGCAGAAACTCATGAAATGCAATGCAATCCTACGTATATAAATAAATGCAACTATATGATTATTGTCCACTTGATCAAAAGTAAATAAGCCTTTCAAAACAGTTACAAATCAAATTCCACTAATTCTATCATTATACAATAAAACCGATAAAAGTGCAAGAAGATAGCTTATGAAAGCAGGAAACATGAAATTCATGCTTAGCTACCCATAATTCCTTTTTTCAACCCATACTCATGTTTCAACTTTGTATTTTGATTCTATCATATGTGCATTGATATTTGAATTCTAAATTTAACATTGGGGTAATTTTTGTCCCCTTATTTATTGATTTTTTTTATTAAATAAATAAAGCTTATTAATGCACATAGATTTTTCATTCTCATATTTTCGCATGAGTAGGTATCCAAATTCTCTTTAAATCTTCATGACATATTCCCTCAACAACTTTTGTTCCCACAATTTCCCATACTTAATTAGCATACACAATTCTATCTTAAGCTAACCAAAGATTCAATTCGGGATATGCAATTGTTTTTCAGCTTAAGGTTAGTAATGTGGTAAAATATAGAACAAATGGGATTTTAAAGGCTCAAAGTGGTTAACAAAGGTAATTGAGAAGGGTAGGCTTGATTTGGATAAGTGAGTTTAAACAAATAATGGCCTCAATCATGTGCAAGCATGTAAATATAATAAATATTGGACATATAAGATAAAACAAAATATAGATTACAATCATAGTGTGAGCCTCCAAGGTAAGTGCGGAAGCCAAGATTTCCTTAGGGCGGGTACGGTGGTATCCGTAGATCCAACGGCTGCCAGGTAATGCAATGACTCCGAGAACGGAGTCCCAGTCAAATTGGTATCTCTGGCGCTGAAGAGTGGCTTCTTGAAAAGCGTCCATTCCTGCAGGAATAGGGAGAAGACTCAGAACTTGTTGAATGGCCTCTTCTATGATGGGAACTTGTTTCTGCCGAACATAAACAGACTGCAGGGTCGGTATGTAGAAGTTGGAGTAGAACTCAACTACCCAAGAAAGATTGACCTGCCTTGGCTGTTTCCGTAGGAAACCCCATTGTCTTCGCTCAATTTGCGGCTCAACAAAGGTGGCAATATTGGACGGGAGGATAAGAAGGTATTCATTGTTATAGTTCCTTTCTGCTAGGATAGGGAACATCTGCTCACAGTAGCGATTGGGAAATCGCGCAGAGTCCTTTGCTGGAAAGGCTTTCTCCTTGTCATCAACCTTTATTATCCTCTTAACTCTTTTTGTCGAGGGCTTGACTGCGGTTGAAGAAGGCTCTGCCACTAATGCTCTTTTAGTTCCTCTTCTTGCTAATGGTTTGGAAGTAGCTTTCTCTTTTCCTTTCTTGGTGGCCATCCTGAAAAAAGGGAAGAGAAAGGGAATTAAATTCAAAGAGATAGAGCAAGGGAGAGGGTATTGTAAGTGATAGTCAATGCACGATAAAGATAAATGGCATTAACACATGGTCCGGATTACATGTGAAAAGCTCATCAATGGGAATATAGCAAGTGCATGTAGGACAAAGGAATGCAAGAGGTTTATTGGCATGCAGGCGAAGGCATGAGTAGCGTAGACGAAGCATTACTTTGTAACAAACCATCACGTTTGTATTGACAATTGAATTCAATTAATAAAATAGTAAGAGAAAGTTGTGAAAAGCAAGCATTGAATAGTATAGTAACATAGAGAAGTGCATAATGCTATATGGGCATTTTCACAAACACATGGCGTGCATGTTAAACAAGATATAAAAAGTATGAAATTGAACATGCAAGCAATCCCTTAAAGGTAATAATTGTCAATTGAATTGTAACAAGTCACAAGCATATAATGAGGGATAATGACGCAAAAAAAAATTTCTAACACCAGGTAAAAAGGGAAAAGAAGGATAAAGAAAAATAGAAGTTTGAAAAGAAAAAGAAAAGAAAAAGAAAATAATAATATATACATAATATAATAAGAATGATAGAAAAGAGAAGAAGGAAGAAGAAGGTAAAACCTTGTTAATGGGGGAGAGAGAGAGAGAGAGAGTGAAAGGTGAAATAGAAGGGGGAGGGGGGAAGAAGAAAGAAGGAGGGAAAAGAAAAAATTAGGATTTGGAGGAAAGAAAGATAAGATAAGTTGGCAATTGAGGTTTAGCAGTGCAGAGCATGCGACGCGGCCACGGAAGGCACGCGTTCGTGTGGGTGCGCATCAGGTAAGATGACGCGATCGCGTCAGTCACGCGGTCGCGTGACCCATGTTGCGCTACTGGCGTGAGTGCAGCCTCGCTCCAGCACAACTTTCTGTTCGATTCATTTTAATTGCCGAAATTGGGTGACGCGATCGCGTGGGGCACGCGATCGCGTGAGTGTGCGTCAGAGAATAGTTGACGCGGCCGCGTCGCCGACGCGGTCGCGTGACAAGGGTTGTGCTTCCAGCACCAATCCAGCACCACTCTCGCACAATATAGCATTGTGCACCCTTTTACGTCGAAAATGCAGGGCACGCGGCCGCATGAGGCATTCAACGCTAGCTCTCTGCCCAATTCTGGCGTTGAATGCCAGAAACAAGCTGCAAAGTGGAGTTCAACGCCCAAACTGGCACAAAAGCTGGCGTTCAACTCCAAGAATGACCTCTACACGTGCAACACTCAAGATCAGCCCAAGCACACACCAAGTGGGCCCCGGAAGTGGATTTATACATCAATTACTTACTTCTGTAAACCCTAGTGACTAGTTTATTATAAATAGAACTTTTTATCATTGTATTCACAGTCTTGGTTACTCCGGTCCCCCTCTGGGGCCGAGACCAATGAACTCCATTCACTTATGTATTTTTAACGGTAGAGTTTCTACACTCCATAAATTAAGGTGTGGAGCTCTGCTGTTCCTCAAAGATTAATGCAAAGTACTACTGTTTTCTATTCAACTCATCTTATTTCGCTTCTAAGATATTCATTCGCACTTCAACCTGAATGTGATGAACGTGACAATCATCATCATTCCTTATGAACGCGTGCCTGACAACCACTTCCGTTCTACATTAGATTGAATGAGTATCTCTTAGATCTCTTAATCAGAATCTTCGTGGTATAAGCTAGAATGATGGCGGCATTCAAGAGAATCCAGAAAGTCTAAACCTTGTCTGTGGTATTCCGAGTAGGATTCAATGATTGAATGACTGTGACGAGCTTCAAACTCGCGATTTCTGGGCGTAGTGACAGACGCAAAAGGATAGTAAATCCTATTCTAGCATGATCGAGAACCGACAGATGAATAGCCGTGCCGTGAAAGGGTGCGTTGACCATTTTCACTGAGAGGATAGGATGAAACCATTGACAAGGGTGATGCCTCCAGACGATTAGCCGTGTCATGACAGGGCATTTGGATCATTTTCCCAAGAGAAGACCGAAAGTAGCCATTGACAGTGGTGATGTATCACATAAAGCCAGCCATGGAAAGGAGTAAGACTGATTGGATGAA
>NC_029789.2:99497494-99500912 GCF_000816755.2 Arachis ipaensis | reverse complement strand
ATCACAATTTTGTGCACCAAATTTTTGGCGCCGTTGCCGGGGATTGTTCGAGTTTGGACAACTGACGGTTCATCTTGTTGCTCAGATTAGGTAAATTTTCTTTTTGTTTTCTTTTCAAAAATTTTTCAAAAATCTTTTAAAAATTTCTCCCTTGTTTTTGAAGAAAAAAAAATTTTAAATAATGTTTTCAAAAATATTTTTTTTTCAGAATTTTTAAGAATGAATTCTAGTGTTTCATGAAGCATGGCTGGCTGTAAAGCCATGTCTAATACGACTGTAGGGCATGTTAGACGTGTCATGTCTGAGTTACACACTAAAGCTTGGCTGGCTATTAAGCCATGCCTGACCCTTTGATTGGAGCTTTAGGCTAAAGAGCATAAGATTCCTGGAATTCATATTAAAAATTTTGGAATCCTTATTTTTCTTTTTTTCAAAATGATTTTCGAAAAATTAAAAGAAAAATACAAAAAAAAAATCATAAAATCATAAAAATCAAAAATATTTTTTGTGTTTCTTGTTTGAGTCTTGAGTCATGTTATAAGTTTGGTGTCAATTGCATGTGCATCTTGTATTTTTCGAAAATTCATGCATTCATAGTGTTCTTCATGATCTTCAAGTTGTTCTTGGTAAGTCTTCTTGTTTGATCTTTGCATTTGCATGTTTTGTGTCTTTTCTTGTTGTTCATATGCATTCTTGGATCCTTAGTGTCTAAGCATTAAAGAATCCTAAGTTTGGTGTCTTGCATGTTTTCTTTGCATTAAAAATTTTTCAAAAATGTGTTCTTGATGTTCATCATGATCTTCATAGTGTTCTTGGTGTTCATCTTGACATTCATAGCATTCTTGCATGCATTCATTGTTTTGATCTAAAAATTTCATGCATTGCATCATTTTACTTGTTTTTCTCTCTCATCATAAAAAAATTCAAAAAAAAAAATATATCTTTCCCTTTTTCTCTCTCATAAATTCGAAAATGAGATTTAACTTTTTCAAAAATTTTTAAAATCTAGTTGTTTTCATGAGTCAAATCAAAATTTTCAATTTAAAAATCTCACCTTTTTCAAAATCTTTTTCAAAAATCAAATCTTTTTCAAAAACTAATTTCTATCATATCTTTTCAAAAATATCTTCTTATCTTAACTTTTTCAAAAATTTGATTTCAAAATATCTTTTCTAACTTCCTAACTTCTTATCTTTTCAAAATTTGTTTCAACTAACTAACTAAGTTTTTGTTTGTTTCTTATCTTTTTCAAAACTACCTACTAACTCTCTCTCTCTAATTTTCGAAAATATCTTCCCCCTTTTTCAAAAATTTCTTTTTAATTAACTAATTATTTTTTTTATTTGAATTTTCGAAAAACTACTAACCTTTTTCAAAACTATTTTCGAAAATCACTAACTCTTTTTCAAAAATTATTTTCGAAAATTCTCTTTCTATCTCATCTCCTCCCTTTCTTCTACTAACAAGAAGGAACCTCTTTACTGTGACATAGAGGATTCCTCTTCTTTTCTTGTTCTTTTCTCTTTCTTATGAGCAGGAACAAGGAAAAATGCATTCTTGTTGAAGCTGATCCAGAACCTGAAAGGACTCTGAAGAGGAAAATTAAGAGAAGCTAAATTACAACAATCCATAGACAACCTTATTGAAAATTTCAAACAAGTAAAGGAGATGGCAGCCGAACCCAACAACAATAATGCAAGGAGAATGCTTGGTGACTTTACTGCACCTAATTCCAATTTAAATGGAAGAAGCATCTCGATTCCTGCCATTGGAGCAAACAATTTTGAGCTGAAACCTCATCTAGTTTCTCTGATGCAGCAGAACTGAAAGTTCCATGGACTTCCATCTGAAGATCCTTTTCAGTTCTTAACTGAATTCTTGCAGATCTGTGATACTGTTAAGACTAATGGAGTAGATCCTGAAGTGTATGGAAACACCTATAATCCATCATGGAGAAATCACCCAAATCTCTCATGGAAGGATCAAAAGCCTCAACAAGGCTTTAATAATGGTAGAAGAAATAGGTTTAGCAATAGCAAGCCTTTTCCATCATCCACTCAGCAACGGACAGAGAATTCTAAGCAGAATCCATCTAGCTTAGCAAATTTAGTCTCTGATCTATCTAAGGCCACTATAAGTTTCATGAATGAAACAAGGTCTTCCATTAGAAATTTGGAAGCACAAGTGGGCCAGCTGAGTAAAAAGATCACTGAAATCCCTCCTAGTATTCTCCCAAGCAATACAGAAGAGAATCCAAAAGGAGAGTGCAAGGCCATTGAATTAATTACCATGGCCGAACCCACAAGAGAGGAGAAGGATGTGAATCCCAAGGAGGAAGACCTCCTGGGACGTCCAATGATCAATAAGGAGCTTCCCTCTGAGGAACCAAGGGAGTCTGAGGCTCATCTAGAGACCATAGAGATTCCATTAAACCTCCTTATGCCATTCATGAGCTCTGATGAATATTCCTCTTCTGAAGAGAATGAGGATGTTACTGAAGAGCAAGATGCAAAGTTTCTTGGTGCAATCATAATACTTTGTACCATAGGCACCATGGTCTTTAAGGCTCTGTGTGATCTTGGTTCAGGGATAAACCTCATGCCCCTCTCTATAATAGAGAAACTGGGAATCTATGGGGTGCAAGCTGCTAAAATCTCATTAGAGATGGCAGACAATTCAAGAAAACAGGCTTATGGACAAGTAGAGGACTTGTTAGTAAAGGTTGAAGACCTTTACATCCCTGCTGATTTCATAGTCCTGGATACTGGAAAGGAAGAGGATGAATCCATCATCCTAGGAAGACCTTTCCTGGCCACAGCAAGAGCTGTGATTGATGTGGACAGAGGAGAATTGATCCTTCAATTAAATAAGGATAATCTTGTGTTTACAACTCAAGGATCTCTCTCTGAATCCATGGAGAGGAAGTAGAAAAAGCTTCTCTCAAAACAGAGTCAACTAGAGCCCCTACAGTCAAACTCTAAGTTTGGTGTTGGGAGGCCACAACCAAACTCTAAGTTTGGTGTTGAACTCCCATATCCAAACTCTAAGTTTGGTGTTGCAGAGTCTCAACAATGCTCTGCACATCTGTGAGGCTCCATGAGAGCCCACTGTCAAGCTATTGACATTAACGAAGCGCTTGTTGGGAGGCAACCCAATGTTTATTTATCTAATTTTATTTTTGGTTTTCATGTCTTTATAGGTTCATGATCATGTGGAGTCACAAAATAAATATAAAAATTGAAAATGGAATCAAAAACAGCAGAAGAAAAATCACACCCTGGAGGAAGCATCTGCCTGGCGTTCAACGCCAGAACAAAGCATGGTTCTGGCGCTGAATGCCCAAAATGGGCAGCATCCTGGCGCTGAACGCCTAGAACAAGCATGGTTCTGGCGTTCAACGCCAGAAATGGCAACAAAT
>NC_029789.2:99494132-99497473 GCF_000816755.2 Arachis ipaensis | reverse complement strand
AATTAAGTTCCAACATGGGACAATAAAGGGTGGAACATCAAGAACACTCCATCATTCTTCATGAAATTAGAGAAGATCAAAAAGCAATGAGGGAGGAACAACAAAGACAAGGAAGAGACATAGAAGAGCTCAAGGACATCATTGGCTCCTCAAGAAGGAAACGCCACCATCACTAAGGTGGATTCATTCCTTGTTCTTATTTCTTCTGTCTTTCGTTTTCTCTATGTTAAGTGTTATCTATATTTGTGTCTTCATTACATGATCATTAGTAGTTAGTAACTTTGTCTTAAAGTTATGAATGTCCTATGAATCCATCACCTCTCTTAAATGAAAAATGTTTTAATTCAAAAGAACAAGAAGTACATGAGTTTCGAATTTATCCTTGAACTTAGTTTAATTATATTGATGTGGTGACAATGCTTCTTGTTTTCTGAATGTATGCTTGAACAGTGCATATGTCTTTTGAAGTTGTTGTTTAAGAATGTTAAATATGTTGGCTCTTGAAAGAATGATGACTAGGAAACATGTTATTTGATAATCTGAAAAATCATAAAAATGATTCTTGAAGCAAGAAAAAGCAGCAAAGAACAAAGCTTGCAGAAAAAAAAAAGCAAGCAGAAAAAGCCAAAAGCTCTTAAAACCAAGAGGCAAGAGCAAAAAGCCAATAACCCTTAAAACCAAAAGGCAAGGGCAAATAAAAAGGATCCCAAGGCTTTGAGCATCAGTGGATAGGAGGGCCTAAAGGAATAAAATCCTGGCCTAAGTGGCTAAACCAAGCTGTCCCTAACCATGTGCTTGTGGCGTGAAGGTGTCAAGTGAAAACTTGAGACTGAGCGGTTAAAGTCAAGGTCCAAAGCAAAAAAAAAAAAGAGAGTATGCTTAAGAACCCTGGACACCTCTAATTGGGGACTTTAGCAAAGCTGAGTCACGATCTGAAAAGGTTCACCCAATTATGTGTCTGTGGTAATATTGGAAAACAGAGTGCTTAGGGCCACGACCAAGACTCATAAAATAGCTGTGTTCAAGAATCAATATACTGAACTAGGAGAGTCAATAACACTATCTGAACTCTGAGTTCCTATAGATGCCAATCATTCTGAACCTCAATGGATAAAGTGAGATGCCAAAACTATTCAAGAGGCAAAAAGCTATAAGTCCCGCTCATATGATTGAAGCTCTGTTTCATTGATAGTTTGGAATTTATAGTATATTCTCTTCTTTTTATCCTATTTGATTTTCAGTTGCTTGGGGACAAGCAACAATTTAAGTTTGGTGTTGTGATGAGCGGATAATTTATACGCTTTTTGGCATTGTTTTTAGTATGTTTTTAGTAGGATCTAGTTACTTTTAGGGATGCTTTCATTAGTTTTTATGTTAAATTCACATTTCTGGACTTTACTATGAGTTTGTGTGTTTTTCTGTGACTTCATGTATTTTCTGGCTGAAATTGAGGGACTTGAGCAGAAATCAGATTCAGAGGTTGAAGAAGGACTGATGATGCTGTTGGATTCTGACCTCCCTGCACTCAAAGTGGATTTTCTGGAGCTACAGAACTTGAAATGGCGCGCTTCTAATTGCGTTGGAAAGTAGACATCCAGGGCTTTCCAGAAATATATAATAGTTCATACTTTGCCCAAGTTTAGACGACGCAAACTGGCGTTCAACACTAGCTCTCTGCCCAATTCTGGCGTCCAGCGCCAGAAACAAGCTGCAAAGTGGAGTTCAACGCCCAAACTGGCACAAAAGCTGGCGTTCAACTCCAAGAATGACCTCTACACGTGCAACACTCAAGCTCAGCCCAAGCACACACTAAGTGGGCCCCGGAAGTGGATTGAATTTTACATAATCAAAGTGTAGTCACAATTTCTGCACACCACTGAGCCAGCGCTGCTCCTACTGCATGGTTGGAAGCATCGCACATGATTTCAAACGGCTGGCTCCAGTCGGGTCCTCTTACAATTGGGGCTTGAGTTTGAGCAGTCTTCAACTTATCAAATGCTTGTTTGCAATCTTCACTGAACTCGAACTCAATGTCCTTCTGCAGTAATCTGGATAAGGGAAGTGCCACCTTACTAAAGTCCTTAATAAATCTCCTGTAGAAACCTGCATGGCCAAGGAACGAATGGACTTCCCTCACAGAAGAGGGGTAAGACAATAATGTGATTTACTTGACAGGCGATCCAGCATTTGATCAATGAATAGAAGTGGGTAGTGATCCTTACGGGTAGCTTGGTTGAGACGTCTGTAATCAATGCAGACTCTCCAAGCATTCTGAACTCTAGTTGCTATGAGCTCTCCATGCTCATTCTTCACGGTAGTGACTCCAGATTTCTTGGGCACCACTTGTACTGGGCTTACCCATTCACTGTCTGAAATGGGATATATGATACCGGCTTCCAATAATCTGGTCACTTCCTTTTTGACAACTTCCAAGATGGTAGGATTCAATCTTCTTTGTGGTTGACGGACAGGTCTTGCTCCTTCTTCTAAAAATATTCTGTGCTCGCATACTTGAGGGTTTATTCCCACTATGTCTGCCAAACTCCACCCAATTGCCTTCTTGTGCTTCCTCAGTACATCAAGTAACTGCTCTTCTTGTTGAGAAGTCAGTTCCCTAGTAATAATAACCGGAAGCTTCTGCTCATCCTCAAGATAAGCATATTTGAGATGTGGAGGGAGAGGTTTTAATTCTAACTTTCGATCATGGGTAGGCTCTGGATTATCTGGGACTTGCGAAAATGGCGAAGTGTCCTCATTGTCAGTTAAGAAGGTCCCCACACTTGGACCTTGTCCAGTGTGCCTCTCTTCAAACTCTTCTTTTTGAACTTCAGCCACACTTTCGTCTATGGCATCACACTGAAAGATAGAACGATATTCTGGGGGGTTGTCAATGACTCCATTCAGATTGAAGATCACTATGCGGCCATCTATTTCAAAAGAGTATGTTCCTAAAAAAGCATCCAATTTGAATTTTGATGTCTTCAGGAATGGTCTTCCAAGTAGGATTGATGATGGCTTATCTGAATCATTATGGGGCATCTCCAAGATATAAAAATCAGTGAGAAATGTGAGCCCTTTAATGTTCACCAAAACATCTTCAGCAACTCCAGCCACTGTAATAATGCTTTTACCTGCTAACACAAAACGAGCTGCCGACCTTTTTAAGGGAGGGAGCCTTAAAACATCATATATAGACAAAGACATTATACTGACACATGCTCCTAAATCACACATGCAGTCATAAATTACTACACCACCAATAGTACAACTAACTATGCAAGGACCTGGATCACTACATTTTTCAGGTAATCCTCCCATTAAAGCAGATATAGAACTACCTA
>NC_029789.2:99487113-99493568 GCF_000816755.2 Arachis ipaensis | reverse complement strand
AACAGTTACCTCAACCTTTTTGAATATTTCTACCATTTTAGGATCAGGTTCCAGCTGCTTCCTGGGCTTCCTTGCAAGTTGTGGAAATGGAATGGGAGTAGTGTTTTCTGTGGTGCTTGCGCCTTTTTGTGCTTCTTCCTGTGGTGGAGCTATCTCTTCTTCAGCTATGTCCTGTATATCCTCTTCCTCTTCAACATCTTCGATTTCCACCACCTCTTCAGCTGAGGCGTATTCTGGTGAGCTTGGTTCCTCTTGATTCCTCTCCTGCAGTGTGGTTCTGGATCTCAGGGTGATGGCATTAATGCCTCCCTTTGGATTGAGTAATGGTTGAGAGGGGATTCCAGTGGTGCTTGAAGGTTGGTTACTGGAATTTTGTGCTGAACTAAGCTGTGACATAAAAGCTTGCAGAGTAGAGGTGAAACCATTCAGACTGGCGTTAATATTGTTCACGATGGTATTTTCCATGGCCAGTTGTCTTTTCTCAAAAGCTTGTAATAAATCTTCATTAGAAGATACAGAAGAATGAGTAAATTGAGAGGTTTGCTGCTGATTGTTCGGTGGTCCTTGGTTTTGCCTCAGGTGAGGTGCTCGGTAAGGTTGATTTTGCTGCCTGTTGTTGTTATTATTCCACCTCTGATTTCCCTGATTATCTCTGCCTCCTCTATTATTGTTGTCCCTCCAATTCTGGTTTGAATTGTCCTGCCATCCATGGTTATTATTTCCACTTTGATTGTACCCTTGGTTGGGGCAGTCATAGAAGTTGTGAGTAGATGCCACCATGTTGTCTTCTTGTCGGAGCTGCGGGCATTCATCAGTGTAATGACTGTAATCAGCACAAATTCTGTAAATTCTTTGTGGGACTAGTTATTGGTTTTGCTGCGGTTGAGTTTGCTGAGCTTGTTGATTCAACTGCATTTGCTTCAGCAGGTTGGTCATCTCACAGATGCTTCGATTTAGAGCAGCAGTCTCTATGCCAGAAGATACTTCTGCAACGGCCCTTAAACGGCCTTGCTTCTGTCTGTGGTTCCGAGTAGATTCAGCTAAATCACTGATCAATTTCCAAGCTTCATCAGTGGTCTTGTACTTCTTCATAGACCCATTGCTGGTACTTTCCAATGTGGTCTTATCCTGGGGCCTCATTCCTTGTGTGACATAGCTGAGTAGCACGATCTTGTCAATCATGTGGTGGGGGCATGCTTCCAGAAGATTATTGAAGCGCTCCCAGTATTCAAAGAGAGTCTCATTGTCATCCTGAACAATTGTAGAGATATCCTTCCTTAGTTTATCAGTAACTTCAGATGGAAAGAATTTCTCCAGAAACTCCTTTCTGAGTGTATCCCAGTTGGATACATTTGCTAGAGGTTGAGTGTAGTACCAGTTTCTTGCTTTTCCCTCAAGAGAGAACGGAAAAACTTTCAGCAGAATTGAAGTTTCATCAGTGCCATCATGCCTGACAGTAGAACAGGCTTCCTGGAAATCTCTCAAATGCTTGATAGGCTCTTGAGCAGGTAGGCCATGAAACTTGGGCATCAAATTTAGCAGTGCGGTCTTTATTTCAAAATCCATAGCTACCGCTGGATGATGCGCTTGAAACGGTTGCATTGTAAAATCAGGAGCTCCTTCCTCCTGAATGGTAACTCTTCTAGCTGCCATGTTTTCTGCACGTAAAACAACCGAATCAGTAGAACGGGGGCTGGTTTCTTCCTCAGATTCACTTTCAGATCCGCCCTCAGAGCGGGCTAACCTACGCTGTTCTCGCCTTATTTGTGAAATTGTTCTTTCAATTTCAGGATCGAATATTAGCAAGCGCGGATCAGGAAGTGAACGTGTCATTTGACGGAAGAAACATGCAGCTCATAGTAGCAAAATTAAATAAAATGCAAATAAATAAATTCTAATTAATAAAATTAGCACTCTATTGCAACTCCCCGGCAACGGCGCCAAAAATTGATGGGAAGCAGAAGCTGGTGAATTAAAAATTTATTAAAATGGTTACGTTGCGAGTATAGTTCTTAACTCACCAAAAATTTGCCTATCAATTTAGAAATATGTCACAGAGAGTTTAAATTAAAATTACTGGGAGTTTTAAGTCCCAGGTCGTCTCCCAACGAGTTGCAGAAAAGTGTACTGTTTTATTAATCAGATGTTCCAAGAAGTTGAGCTAGGTAAATTGGGAATTAAATTGAGGAATTTTAAATAATATAAATAAAAGCCTTGACTGGGAATTGATTGTTTGGAATCTCTATCATTGATGGTGTGATTGTAAGATTAATTTATAATTAATGGTTGTTCTGTTTGGTTATCCTTTACTAGGTAAAGGAAAGTCAAACAAGTGGGAATGCCAGATCTGTTCACAAGTTGCAACCCACTTAGTTCAAGGGGATTGGCGTCGGTGACAAGATAGCAATCCAACATTTAACCCAATTACAAATTTTCTTTCAATCCTTCCAACTCAAGAGTTCCTTTTAATCAACTCCCCATCAAGTAAGGGAACTACTCACACATTGTAAATAAAGAATCCATGGCACATGAAAGGAAATTAAAAGAAGACATGATTATTGATATTGAAATTGAATTAAAAAGAAATAATCCTTGCATTAAATAATCATAAAAGTATCTGAATGATAAAATTGAACATAACAAAGAACATGGAAGATTAGAACCAAGTTAAGAGAACAAACTAGAATGATGATGTCTTGATGAGGAAATAACTCTTCTCAATGTTCCAATGCTAAAATCAATTGAAAATTAAAATCCTCAAACTAGAGAGAAAAACCTAAGAGAGTGAAAAACTAGATCTAAAAACTACTGAATGAATGTCTCCGTTGTTTCTGCATATTCTCTGACTCTAGTCTGCTGTTCTGGGCCGAAAACTGGGCCGGAATAAGGCCCAAAATCGCCCCCAGCGGATTTTGCAGATTATGCAGATCGCACATGTCACGCGATCGCGTCGTCCATGCGGACGCGTCGCTTGCGCTTTTTCCTCTCCACACGTTCGCGTCGTCCACGCTATCGCGTCACTAGCGCTTTCCAATCCGCGCGGCCGCGCAAGCCATGCGGCCGCGTCGCTGCGATTTGTGCTCCTTCGCGTGGTCGCGTGAGCCATGCGACCGCGTCACTTCTCGCTGGTTATCTCCTCAAATTCTTGTGTTCCTTCCATTTTTGCTAGCTTCCTCTCCAATCTCCATCTCATTCATGCCCTATAAGGCTTGAAACACTTGACACACAGATCACGGCATCGAATGGAATAAAGGAGAATTAAAAGTAAATAATTTAAGTCTCTAGGAAGCAGTTTTCAAACATGTACTGAATTTAGGAAGGAAATCTAAATGCATGCTAAATTGATGAATAAGTGGGCAAGGATCATGACAAAACCACACAATTAAACACAATATAAACCATAAAATAGTGGTTTATCATGCATGCATTGAATATATATGTCTGATTTATTGAAAAAAGTATATTACTAAAACTGATTAATAACTTCTTTAAAGTTGATACACTTAATACAAGATTAAGAAAAAAATGAATAATGCATAACATGTTACTTTTTTATTAATCAAACTATTATAATTCAAATTAATTTTAACAAAATAACTTAAAATTATAATTTCAATTTTATCACGTGCATGACACAGGTTATTATACTTGTTACTATTCTATATTCAGTGCTTTTGAGATGTGATGTGATTTTTAGAATTTTAAATAGAATAAATGAATAATGCTACATATTCAAATTTTTTTATGAATTAAATTAAATTAAGTTAAATAATAAGACTTAAAATAATATTAAAATAATTCATTTTTGTTATGTTAAACTAATTTAATTAGATTTAGTTAATAAAATATATAATATTATTCAATGAAATAACTTTCAATATTCAAATTGAATCCTTGAGACTTTAAATGTACATGAGTCCCGCGCTCTTAATATTAGGTCTAGAAAAATAGTGCAAAATAGTTTCTAATGACAAAAGATTGTGACTTTAGCAATAGTGTGAAAATAAAAACACCTAATTTATGAGTGAAAATGTGGAATGATGCGTACAAAACATTTTAGATTGCATAAATGATTGCAATTCTACTCTCTTTTAGATTAGTTGCACGTATGAAATTCGGTTTATAAAATATACTTTTCGAATGATAACCTTAATCACATTTTAAAAATATAGATAAATGAACAAAAATTATACATGCGTGCACACTAGAATAATTCATTATGCATAATTTAGGATACAGATAGATACATCACACCAGAATAAATCATTATGTACACAGTTACAAATTTGTTGCAGGGAGGACAGACCCAATTAGGTAACCTCTTCTTTAAGGATAATACATTCTATATTACTATATATGTAGTAGTAAACTAGTAATAAACGACAAAAACGAAGACGACAACCAATTTTTATAAATTACAAAAGTTTTTAAACAATTTTTATTTGTAATTTTTTAACATTTTTTTTCAATTCATCCAATTTATTATTCAGTTCTAACTAAAACGAAATTTAAAAAACTAAAAAGAATGTGTCTGTCAAAGAATTTGAACAATTCAAATTTCTTGTTTATTTTTCTACGACAGAACATATGCCAAATGTAAATATATAGCAACATAGTCATAACAATTGGAATAACATGTGCTAGAACTACTTCAACATGATTTCTTACGCCGAACAAAAGAACAATGCAAAGAATTCAAATTCATTAAAAATTAATGAGCATGCGTACAACATAACAACACGCGACTAAACCAGTGAAGTCAGTGCGGGATTCGGTTTATATTTATTTTCATCTTTTGATTTTTTTTTCTAAAATTAATTAATAAATTGAGTAATGAGTAGTTTAACAAAATATTAAAAACGGTAAATTGAAACTTATTTAAAAAATTTTATAATTTGTAAAATAAATTTACCATAATTGTGTGATTTAGTTTTTAATTTTACCCGAGAATTCTAGGTACCCACAAATCAGCTCGAAGGTCTGGATTGTGGCCCAACTGTTAAGGTGTAGCTGAGACGGCGCCACGGAGCAGCGATTTAACAGCGACTGTACAAATTCAAAAAAAGGGAGTCGCACCCCAAGTCGCGTAAACATCGACTCGTATATCCACGTGTAGTTGGCGACTCGGGACGAATTGGGGTTAATATAGCAAACCCTCTAATTTATCCCTGTGAGCATGAGCTCGTACTGACGCTCTACATCACTGCCTCCACACATCTTTCCCTGATCACGAAGCCGCTAGAGGTCACCCAATAGTATGTACTCGGGACACCACCGACCGGAACCACGGGATCTCCAAGGCCTTCACTCTTCTGCGCGGACATACCTAAAAAAGGAGAGAGGCACCACCGTCAACTCCCTAGAACTGTACGGTAAAAAATCACGCAAATACCAAAACTACTATCTAGTGCAAACTAAAACTACGCCCAGAACAGTGGTGCTCATCCCCTTTTATAATTCACTACTCCTACCGAAAATACAATCCCAACATGAAGAAAATGCAGGAAAAGGAAAAAAGCAAAACAATCAAAACGTAAAGAAGAAACACTAAACCTAATGGAGAATGAATTGAAGCAGAGATTACGGAGCAGCCCAAAGTGCAAGACGAACACACGGAGCACACAAACAACCCAGGAAAACTCAAAGCAACAAGAAGAGTGCGAAATGATAAAACAAAGAGAAAGAAGAAGGGGAAAAAGCTAAAAGTAAGGGAAATAAAAAGAAGCAGCAAAAATGGTTAACAAGCATTTTGTGAAAAATAAAAAAGCAAAGGGCAAAAATGGAAGGAAAGATCAAAATGTCCCCTCACATTAAATGCCATTATGACTCCTCGAAAAGTACAATTGACAAATTAAAACCCCCTTTCAGAAAGAGCAAGGAGCACATAATGAGACGCTCAAAACGTTCTATGGTCATTGATTTCATGCAGACAACACATTCTATGCCTAACCATAAAATAGACAAGAGCTCCCCGAATCCCCGACCCCGAACAAGGAAATCAAGCAATGAGCTCTTGAACAAGCCACCCGCAAGTAAAAATTTCTCCAGTGATGAGACTGATCATGCTTGTCCTCTCGCTGCGGGGGCAACTGTTACGAACCCGACCCTCGAGCGCACATTGGAACGGTGTCCAACCCGGATACCTGGGGCTCGCCCCCAATTTTTCTAACGGCCCGGACCGGTCCCACAATCTCTAACCGACATTCGAATTCAAATACCTCCCTTATCTCAGCGAGATAAGATAAGATGAGATAATTACCACTAGCTATATAAGAGACGCCACTTATTCCACACACCTTATACCTCTCAGATCCATTATGACTTGGGCATCGAAATGTCTTTGCAGGTACCATCTTCCGCTACTCCAAGAAGACGATCCAACAACCGCCTCAACTCGCAAGTTCCCGATTCATCTCACAACCCATATCAGAGACTTCTAGTACAAGCAGAAATAA
>NC_029789.2:99486061-99486828 GCF_000816755.2 Arachis ipaensis | reverse complement strand
GGAAAAATTATTTATGAAGGAGAGAATAATTATTTGACCTTTAATAACAAAATAAAACTCATCACCCTTAACATTTGGTGTAGTGATCCGGATTTCTCGTAACATTTTTTCTATTTTTTGGTTATATACAATTTTTCGCTATAATAATTTCAATATTTTTAATATATACCTATTGAAATTTTAATCTAAAATGGTATCTTTATAAAAAGAGAGAATAATGACTCAAGTTTGAAGATTATGTTCAAAGTAAGTAAATAAATTGTAACGTTATTACATTTAGAGAGAGAGAGAGAGAGAGAACACGAGGGGAGGGAAGGGGGAAGGAAAGTGATCTGAAAATTGTTGTCACGTGGTGGTGGAAGAGGAATGGAGGATGAGTCAATGGTCCACGTAAATGGCGAATGATGCAAACAAAAGTAGACGCACACGCACGTGAAGCATGCAGCTCCAATATTGTGTTGCTATAAAATGAAGCGTCCTTATCCCACTAACTATTACTATGCTATGCCCCCTTGCACCTTCATCGATATTTCCTTCTTACTTATACTGCTATACTAGAGAGCCCCCCTGTGATGACTTACGTCATACTAAATTAGGCTTATATAAACATCATATAATATGCGTGTATAAATATAAGAGAGATTACACACCCTATTAAATTCTGAACAAAAAATTGGAGTATATACCCAAATTCGTTTCCAACAAATTTCATAAAAGATATTTTAATTTTTAATAAATTTTTATTATTTTAAAAATTTTTAAACATT
>NC_029789.2:99479713-99486045 GCF_000816755.2 Arachis ipaensis | reverse complement strand
ATTAAGTTCAGGATGCTGGTATTATTTTTATATAAAATTTTTAAAATGTTATTTTTTATTTAATTCATTCACAATTAAATATTGATTTTTGAGCTATAGTTTAAATTACTTGTGGCAAATGTTTCTTATTAAGCAT
The DNA here is from genome assembly GCF_000816755.2 of Arachis ipaensis. Taxonomy (NCBI): domain Eukaryota; kingdom Viridiplantae; phylum Streptophyta; class Magnoliopsida; order Fabales; family Fabaceae; genus Arachis; species Arachis ipaensis. The sequence continues at coordinate 99,485,909 of NC_029789.2, read as the reverse complement.
CAAAGAGGATTTCTAGCACGTTTCAAATTTTTTGTATAAAATTCCGATTACATGTAATAAATGAAAGAATTTCATTGTTATACATAGATAATATAAAAGAATTTTATACGATTATTTAATTAAACGTTTGTATTTGTTATCTTTTAATATAATGAGTAGTCGAATCAGATATTTTTATGATGAGATTATAACATATAGTAAGATATTTTTGTATGTAAAATAGTATAAAACATTTTACCTTGTTCAAACATTTCATCTCATTGTCTTATTGATGAAAATGTACAATTGCCCTTATCTGTCTAAACATTAAACATACTAATTATTGCATATGTATATCATGTTTCTTCGAAATTAAATTTTCTTCTTCCCTAGTGGAAGTTGTATGTTCTCCTAAATTCGAGCTCTTCTCCTAATTAATACAAAATAATACTTAATTATTAGAGAAGAGAGATAACTTGAAGTTGCACATGTTTTTTGCTGGCATTCAAAGTAGAGTCCCCCTTTCTTGATCAACACTTTCCCTTCTAACTTGTCCATGGTTTTGTAGCATTTAAGAACCGACAATTACTTTAATTTGGCTGCTGCATACACTGCTATAGGCATGTTCATGTATATTGGTCTGCTTGGTTTTGGTACAAACCATACAAACTAAAAGCTTATACGTACAGAATGTGTCTTCAAAAGAGTTGGGACAATAAACGTGCCATCTAACTTTTGTAAGCTGTTTGAACACTTTTTATCAATGACACAAAAATAAAACAAAGTGTGACATGTACTATGGTGGTCCTCAGTAGTATTTTTCAGTTCAATGAACTCGAAGGGTTTCGCCGACAACAGTCAACAATAATTGAAGAAAAAGGGAGGAAAAGTTTTCGACCAGAATGAGTGTGGCTTTTGGCTTTAATTTGTCTTACACATAGAAAGCAAAGATTGTTTCATTACAACCCTAGTCAGTAATTAAACATTTAGGTTTAATTTATATGAATTTAGTTAACTTGTGCTTAAAAGTACATAATAAGATTATCTTACAAAAATTTTTAAATTTTTTACTTTAAAATCTTAACAATACATGTATTGAAAAATGTGCTTTTAAGATTTCATATATTTTGTTTATACTTGCTAGTTTGAGTGTTTTACTGTTTTTTTTTTCCTATTGCTAGCTTTGCTAGAATTTAAAGTTTCAAGAATTTAGTTTGATAATTGAGAATTATTTCAAATTTCCAGGAAGCAAAGATGTTATAATTTAAAAGTATTAAAGAGAGAATAATATAATTTGTCCTCAATTGACATAATATCTAATAATTCAATTTTATGAGTTTAATGATTATATTATAACTCTTATTTCTCTCTTAAGAAAAATGTTATAATCACTCAAGAATCCAAAAATCTTAAGACGTGAGAACGTGAGTCTCCACAGAACACTGGTAGACCAAGGAAGCTCTGCGGATATCTTGTTTAAATCCGTCTTCGATAAATTCGGTTTGCAAGATAAAGAGTTCAGAACATATCCGAATAGCTTGTTCGGATTGGGAGATACTCCAATCCAACCACTGGGATATATCTCACTACATACAACCGTTAGAAAAGGAACCCGGACAAGGACACTCAACATAGACTACATCATAGTCAACGTGAGCTCAGCTTGCAACGCCCTAATAGGTCGGACAACACTGAACCAACTTGCCGTAGTGGTCTCGACTCCACATCTGTGCATGAAGTTTCCAACTCCGGAAGGGATCGCCAAGATAAAAAGAGACCAAAAAAGTGCGCGACGCTGTTACAATGAAAGTCTGAACCTTAAAGGTAACCCCAAAAGAGAGGAAGTCAACACTATTGAACTCCGGGGAGTTCGAGTTCGCGAGGAACTTCGTCCACAACCTGAAGGCGAGACTGAAGAGGTCCAAATCGGTGATGTCCGGGATAAGATGACAAATGTCGGGGCAACCTTAAAGGGAGACCTAAAGGAGCCTCTGATACAGTTCCTAAAGGATCATGCCGACCTCTTTGCATGGAAAGCTGCAGACATGCCGAGCATAGATCCCAATCTAATATGCCACAAACTAGCGGTATACCCAGGATCTCGGCCAGTGCAGCAGAAGCGTAGGAAGCTCGGACCAGAAAAGTCCCAAGCTGTGGAAGAACAGGTACAAGCCTTACTGGAGGCAGGATTCATAAGGGAGGTCAAATACCCACTATGGCTAGCCAATGTTGTCTTGGTAAAAAAGTCAAATGGGAAGTGGCGGATGTGCACTGACTACACCAACCTCAATAAAGCCTGCCCAAAAGATCCCTACCCACTCCCAAGTATAGACGCTCTAGTGGATGCATCTTCCGGATACAAGTACCTCTCCGTCATGGATGCTTATTCAGGATACAATCAAATTCCGATGCATCCACCCGACCAAGAAAAGACCTCGTTCTTAACTCCAAAAGCAAATTACTGCTATATCGTCATGCCATTCGGGCTCAAGAACGCAAGAGCTACCTACCAAAGATTAATAACAAAATCTTTGCAAACCACATTGGGAAACTAATGGAGGTTTACGTAAACGATATGCTGGTAAAAATACAAAGTGAGGAATCCTTGTTGCCCGACCTCACCAAAGTGCGACACCATTAGAAAACATGGTATGCGACTTAATCCTGCAAAATGCACATTTGCGGTAGAAGCTGGCAAATTCTTGGGCTTCATGCTCACGCAAAGAGGAATTGACGCGAACACAGATAAATGTCGGGCTAAACTCGACATGAAAAGTCTGACCTGCGTCAAAGAAGTGCAACAGCTCAACAGAAGACTTGCAACCCTGTCCAGGTTTCTAGCGGGGTCAGCCATCAGATCTCTCCCCTTTTACGCCACATTAAGGAAAGGAAAGAGGTTTGAATGGACAACAGAGTGTGAGCAAGCCTTCTAAGATTTCAAAAAATTCTTGGGGCAACCGCCCATTCTTACCCGACCACGGGAAGGAGAAGTACTCATATTATACCTCGCAGTGGGAAATCGGGCAATTACTTCCGCACTAGTAAGAGAAGACGAAGGTGGGCAGCAACCCATCTACTTTATCAGCAAAGCTTTACAAGGGACCGAATTGAACTATCAAAAGATAGAAAAGTTCACCTACGCACTCATACTCATTTCTTGACGACTCCGCCCGTACTTTTAAGCGCATACTATCCAGGTTCGGACCAACCAGCACATAAAAGGCATCCTACAGAAGACAGACTTGGCTGGAAGAATCCTACAGAGGGCAGTCGAGTTGTCTGAATTCGATCTCCAATATGAAGTTTGGACCGCCATCAAATCACAATATTTGGCCAACTTCATCGCCGAGTACGCCGATACCCCGGGAAATTCCACAAAATGGAATCTCTACGTGGAAGGCTCTTCAAACAAAACTGGGAGTGGCGCAGTTGTTATAATAGAAAGTGATCAGGGAACTTGATGAGCGGATAATTTATACGCTTTTTGGCATTATTTTTACATAGTTTTTAGTATGATTTAGTTAGTTTTTAGTATATTTTTATTAGTTTTTAATAAAAAAATTCACATTTCTGGACTTTACTATGAGTTTGTATGTTTTTCTGTGATTTCAGGTATTTTCTGGTTGAAATTGAGGGACTTGAGTAAAAATCAGATTCAGAGGTTGAAGAAGGACTGCAGATGCTGCTGGATTCTGACCTCTCTGCACTCAAAGTGGATTTTCTGGAGCTACAGAACTCCAAATGACGCGCTCTCAATTGCGTTGGAAAGTAGACATCCAGGGATTTTCAGCAATATATAATAGTCCATACTTTACCCAAGTTTAGATGACACAAACTGGCGTTCAACGCCAGTTCCATGTTGCATTCTGGAGTTAAACACCAGAAACAGGTTGCAAAGTGGAGTTAAACGCCAGAAACAGGTTACAAACTGGCGTTCAACTCCAAGAGAAGCCTCTACACGTGTAAAGCTCAATGCTCAGCCCAAGCACACACCAAGTGGGCCCCAGAAGTGGATTTCTGCATCATTTACTCATTTCTGTAAACCCTAGTAACTAGTCTGATATAAATAGGACCTTTTACTATTGTATTAGACATCTTTGATCAGTTTTATGCTATCTTAGACCTTTATGGGGGCTGGCCACTTGGCCATGCCTGGACCTTGCTCTTATGTATTTTCAACGGTAGAGTTTCTACACACCATAGATTAAGGTGTGGAGCTCTGCTGTTCCTCATGAATTAATACAAAGTACTAGCGTTTTTCTATTCAATTCAAGCTTATTCTGATTCTAAGATATTCATTCGCACTTCAATATGAATGTGATGATCGTGACAATCATCATCATTCCCAACCTATGAACGCGTGCCTGACAACCACTTCCATTCTACCTTAGATTGAATGAATATCTCTGGGATTCCTTAATCAGAGTCTTCGTGGTATAAGTTAGAATCCATGGATGGCCATTCTTGAGATCCGGAAAGTCTAAACCTTGTCTGTGGTATTTCGAGTAGGATCTGGGAAGGGATGGCTTCGACGAGCTTCAAACTCGCGAATGTTGGGCGTAGTGACAGACGCAAAAGGATCAATGGATCCTATTCCAGTATGATCGAGAACCGACAGATGATTAGCTATGCAGTGACAGCGCATTGGACCATTTTCACTGAGAGGATAGGATGTAGCCATTGACAACGGTGACGCCTAACATACAGCTTGCCATAGAAAGGAGTATGAATGATTGGATGAAGATAATAGGAAAGCAGAGGTTCAGGAGGAACAAGCATCTTCATATGCTTATCTGAAACTCTCACCAATGAGTTACATAAGTATCTCTATCTTTAATTTACGTTTTATTTATCTTTTGATTATTAAATCTCCATAATCAATTGAATCTGCCTGACTGAGATTTGCAAGATGACCATAGCTTGTTTCAAGCCGACAATCTCCGTGGGATCGACCCTTACTCACGTAAGGTTTATTACTTGGACGACCCAGTGCACTTGCTGGTTAGTTGTGCGAAGTTGTGACAAAGAACTAAGATTATGAACGTGCGTATTAAGTTTTTAGCACCGTTACCAAGGAATGAAACGTCACGATTTCTGTGCACCAAGTTTTTGGCGCCGTTGCCGGGGATTGTTTGAGTTTGGACAACTGACGGTTCATCTTGTTGCTCAGATTAGGTAATTTTATTTTAATTTTAACCTTTTTGTTTTAATTATTCTTATTTTCGAAAAAAAATTTTATGTTCTTCAGAATTTTTAAGAATGAATTCTAGAGTTTCATGATGATTTGTTGAAGTCTGGCTGGCTATGAAGCCATGTCTGATCTTTTGGACCGAGGTTTCAACTTATCATCACAAGAGCTTGTTGACCTTCACCCATTTGGCAGTTACACACATAGTTGTTGTATACATGGGAGGTAGGCAATATATGCTGAAGCTAAGCTGGCCATTGGCCATGTCTAGTGTTTTGGACCGGAGCTTTCACTGAAAGCTCGGCTGGCTAGTGAGCCATGTCTAATTCCTGGACCGGAGCTTTAGACTAACATTGCAAGATTCCTGGAAGTCATATTAAAAATTCTGAAATCCTTGTTTTCTCTTTCAAAAGAATTTTCGAAAAAAATCCAAAAAAAATTTATTAAAATTATAAAACCAAAAATAATTTGATGTTTCTTGCTTGAATCTAGTGCAAGTCATAAGGTGTCAATTGCATGTGTATCTCTTTCTTGCATTTTTCGAAAATTCATGCATTGCATTCTTCATGATCTTCAAGTTGTTCTTGGTAAGTCTTCTTGTTTGATCTTTGCATTTTCATGTTTTGTGTCTTTTCTTGTTTCTCATATGCATTCTTGCATTCTTAGTGTCTAAAAAATTAAAAATTTCTAAGTTTGGTGTCTTGCATGTTTTTCTTTTCTTAAAAATTTTCAAAAATAAGTCTTGATGTTCATCTTGATCTTCAAAGTGTTCTTGGTGTTCATCTTGACATTCATAGTGTTCTTGCTTGCATCATTTGTTTTGATCCAAAATTTTCATGCATTAAGTCTTTTTGATGTTTTTCTCTTTCTTCATTAAAAATTCAAAAATAAAAAAATATCTTTCCCTTTTTCTTCTCATAAAATTCGAATATTTGACTTGACTTTTTCAAAAATTTTTAAAATCTAGTTATTTCTTATGAGTCAAATCAAATTTTCAATTTAAAAATTCTATCTTTTTCAAATCTTTTT
>NC_029789.2:99356511-99479589 GCF_000816755.2 Arachis ipaensis | reverse complement strand
TTATTTTCAAAATCTTTTTCTTATTTTTATTTCATATTTTCGAAATTAATGTTAACAATTAATGTGGTTGATTCAAAATTTTTAAGTTTGTTACTTGCCTAGTAAGAAAGGTGCAATCTTTAAACTCTAGAATAATACCTTTTTAGTTTCTTGTTAGTCAAGTAATCAACTTTGATTTCAAAAATAAAATCTTTTTAAATTTCTTTTTCAAATCTTTTTCAAAATAAATGTCAATCACAACTTTTTCAAAATCAATTTCAAAATCTTTTCCAACTTCTTTTCTAACTTCTTATCTTTTCAAAAATTGATTTTTCAAATCTTTTTCAATTAACTACTTGACTTTTTGTTTGATTTTAAAAGTTTACTATTTCAATCATATCTTTTTCAAAACTACCTAACTAATTCTATCTCTAATTTTCGAAAATTCCTTCCCTCTTTTTCAAAATTCCTTTTTAAATTAACTAATTGTTTTAAATTTAATTTAATTTGATCTAATTTTCCTTTCTTAATTTTCGAACTTTAATTTTTATTTTTATTTTAAATTCAATTTAAAAACAAAAATACTTTTATTTTAATTTATTTAATTTTCGAATTTCTCTTCTCCTCATCTCTTTCTAATTATTTATTCATCTACTAACACCCCTCTTTCACCCAAGGATTCGAACTCATTCCTCTCCCTTGTGTTTGGATTCTTATCTTTTCCTTCTTCCATTATTCTCTTCTTATACTTACATAAGGAATCTTTATACTGTGACATAAAGGATTCCTCTTCTTTTCTGTTTTCTTCTTTTTCATATGAGCAGGAACAAGGATAAGAACATTCTTGTTGAAGCTGACCCTGAACCTGAAAGGACTCTAAAGAGGAAGCTAAGGGAAGCTAAAGCACAACTCTCTGGAGAAAATCTGACAGAAATTTTCGAAAAAGAAGGAGGCATGGCCGAAAATAATAACAATGCAAGGAAGATGCTTGGTGACTTTACTGCACCTAATTCCAATTTACATGGAAGAAGCATCTCAATCCCTGCCATTGGAGCAAACAATTTTGAGCTGAAACCTCAACTAGTTTCTCTGATGCAACAGAATTGCATGTTTTATGGACTTCCATCCGAAGATCCCTTTCAGTTCTTAACTGAATTTTTGCAGATCTGTGATACTGTTAAGACCAATGGGGTTGATCCCGAGGTCTACAGGCTTATGCTTTTCCCATTTGCTATAAGAGATAGAGTTAGAATATGGTTGGACTCTCAACCTAAAGACAGCCTGAACTCTTGGGATAAGCTGGTCACGACTTTCTTAGCCAAGTTCTTTCCTCCTCAAAAGCTTAGCAAGCTTAGAGTGGATGTTCAAACCTTCAGACAGAAGGAAGGTGAATCCCTCTATGAAGCTTGGGAGAGATACAAGGAACTGACCAAAAAGTGTCCTTCTGGCATGCTTTTAGAATGGACCATCCTGGATATATTCTATGATGGTCTATCTGAATTATCAAAGATGTCATTAGACCATTCTGCAGGTGGATCTATTCACCTAAAGAAAATGCCTGCAGAAGCTCAAGAACTCATTGACATGGTTGCAAATAACCAGTTCATGTACACTTCTGAAAGGAATCCTGTGAGTAATGGGACGCCTCAGAGGAAGGGAGTTCTTGAAATTGATACTCTGAATGTCATATTGGCTCAGAATAAAGTATTGACTCAGCAAGTCAATATGATCTCTCAGAGTCTGAATGGATTGAAGGAATCATCCAACAGTACTAAAGAGGCATCTTCTGAAGAAGAAGTTTATGATCCTGAGAACTCTGCAATAGCAGAGGTGAATTACATGGGTGAACCCTATGGAAACACCTATAATCCCTCATAGAGAAATCATCCAAATTTCTCATGGAATGTGATGCATTCGCATATTTGCTATTTTAACTAGTTAGTTTAGTTAAATTTAGTTCAATTTCGTTCATTATTACTAAAATAAACAAGCAATTTGTGAGTTTTTCTCTATGCATCCATGAACCAAGAACTAAGTGAAATTTGGCATAATTCATGCAAATGACTCAAGGAGTTTATATATAAGTTGATGTGAATGATTCCCTTGAAAATTATTGCATAAGATGGCAAGACTTTGAGGAAGATTCTTTGGTTTATGTTAGGTGATGAAGAAAGAAGAATTTGAGCAAGAAAGATTGGGGACATAGCAAGCTTGGCAAGGAGGAAGAGACTTGGGCGTTGCCAACGTGCATTATCACTTAAGTGTCTGGCAATAACGCCAAGTAGCCCTGGAAGGTGAATTTGAAGCCTCAAGCAAGTTGCCAACGCCACCAACAAGGGCGTGTTTGGTGACAACTCCAGCAGCAAGAAGGCTTGGATAGGAAGGGTGTGAAGCACGTTGCCAACGCCAAATTCTGAAGGCGTGTTCCTTGGCAACGCAGCAAGCAACCTTGGGGAGCTAGTCCAAAGCCTCGAGCACGTTGCCAGCCTAGAGATGAGGGGCGTGTTTGAGGACAACACAGGAAAACAACGTTGAATAGAAGACTTGGCCCAGGAGAGGGAGATGCACGTTGCCAACGCCAAGTTCTGAAGGCGTGTTCCATTGATGTGTTCATTGGTGTGTTCATTGATGTGTTCATTGGAGCACGTTGCCAACATGGGTTCCATTGATGTGTTCATTGGCAACGCAGCAAACTTGGAGCTAGGAGGCAGCCACGAGCACGTTGCCAACTCAAGAAAGAATTGGCGTGTTTGGCAACAACACCAGGAAGCTTTGGATGGTGAAGAATGGAGGTATCACATTGCTAACTTGGAAATACAAGGGAGTGTTTACCAAAAACGCTGGTGAGCTTGGCAGCTTGACCTTACCTCCTTCAATGGAGTATATCTTGAGCTACAAAGCTCCAAATGAGGTGATTCCAATGGCATTTGAAAGTAGACATCCAGAGCTTTCCAACCATATATCATTGTATGGGATTGGCATTCATTTGAAGCTTCAAAAGCTGGCTTCATTTAGAGCTTAAGAATCTGAGCACGTTGGCAACGCTGGAAACAAGGGCGTTTTCACCAAAAACGTGTGCGATTTTGGCAGCCTGACCCTGTCTCCTTCAAACGAGCATAACTTGAGTTATAGAGATCAAAATTGAGTGCTTCTAGTTGCGTTGGAAAGCTGACATTCAGAGCTTTCCAACCATATATAATAGTCTATAGTGGAGCATGAGATGGAAGCTCGAATCAGAGTCATCTTTAGGCCCCAAAAACAAGAAAATGAGGTTGAAATTCAAGGAAGCATGAATGGGCCCTGGAGGGGAGCAGCGAGCACGTTGCTAACGTGCCAACAAGGGAGCGTGTTTGAGGACAATGCCAGCCCCATAACTCAGCCTTGGGAGGCTTGGCACGTTTCCAACTTGGGAAGAGAGGGGCATGTTCAGCAACAACTTGGCAGCTTGACCTTACCATCTTTGAGGAAGCATAACTTGAGCTAGAAAAATCCAATTGAGATGATTCCAAGTACATTAGAAAGAAGACACTCTGAGATTTCCAATGATGTATGATAGTCCATATTGAAGCAGAGGATTGACACTCAAATTCTGGGCAACATTAAGCATGAAAGTAGAGTCAAGAAGAAGAAAAGCAAGTTGTTAGCAACAACTTGGGCTAACAACGCCCCAAACACCAATGCCCACTTCCAGGAAAATACTTTGCACGTTGCCAACGTGCATTAAGGCTAGCGTTATTGGCAAAAACGCCAAGCCATTGGGCCAGAAGCATTATGAATGAACTCCTCCTCCTATGTTAGCAACACTTCTTCCATTGAGCCAGGAATTCAACAAAGAGAAAGCCCACATTGCTAGCCCAAATTAAAGATCTATGAAGGAGTTTTAGGGGTAGTATAAATAGAGAAGAGTTTGGTACTTTTAGGGGACTTTTTTTACTTTTATTTTTTTTTTAGCAATTTTTACTCTTAGACACTTTTACTTTTACACTTAGAGTTTTTTTTTGGGTTTTTACTTTTTCTCACCGGTCTTCTATTTTGTTTTTCCTGTAACTTTGAATTTGAGTTTTAAGAACTTCTTCTTCTTCTTCTTCATTCTTCTCTACACTTAGTTTAATTTTCATCTTTGCAATTGTTGTTGAAATTGGAGCTATGATTCACTAAACCCCACTTTCATTAGGGGGAAGAGCTCTGCTCATTTGAATGAGTTGATAACTTTTCTTTTCCTTCTCAATTCAAGTGGTTCATCTAAAAAGAAACTCTTGTTCTTCACAGATTCAATCACCATCGAGAGAGGGATTAATCTATATGAATTATGTGGTGAATTTGAGAAAGGAGCTACATAATTCAGTTTAGAGTTCATCCTTTCATGATTTCCTTGATCAATACACTTTGGTTGGTATGTGAGATGTAACCTCCCTTGGTTGAGATTCTGGAGGTTGTGTGGCTTGGATTAGGAATTGAACTTCATCTCTTCTCATGAACAATTAGATCACGAGAGTGGCAATTGGTTGTGTTGAGAGAAATTGAGTTACCAAGAGATTGGGACTCAATTACCCACAATTTGCCATGGATCTATACCCATGATTGAGAAGGAATTGATCAACATCAATTCATGAGAATTTGCATCTCCGATCCCTAATGATTCTCTCTACCATTAGTTCTCACTTCTTTTGCTCTTTAGTTATTTTGAATGCCTATTACCCAATTCCCTTTTACATTCAAGCACTTTAACTTTCCTGCTATTTAGATTCAGTTTCAATTGTTTGCAATTTACTTCCCCATTCTCTACAATTCAGCACTCTACTTTCTTGCAATTTACTTTTGATGTCATTCAAGTTTCTTGCACTTTAAGTTTCAGTCATTTATTTTTAGTTTCTTTCTTCATTGCAATTCTTTAGATTCCTTGTCATTTAATGTTTGCAATTATGATAAAAAATCACAAATCTCATGAAATCAAAACCATATTTGCTTGACTAAATCTACCATTTAACTAAAGTTGCTTAATCTACCAATCTCCGTGGGATCGACCTCACTCTTAGTGAGTTTTATTACTTGATACGACCCGGTATACTTGCCGGTAATTACGTGAAAATAATTTTTTTTACGTATCAAGTTTTTGGCGCCGTTGCCGGGGATTGGAAAAGATTAACAATGATTAAGTGAATGGTAGTTTAGATTAAGCATTTTCTTTGTTTTTGCTTTGTACAGTTCTTTTAATTTTTTTTTGACACTAAGGTGTTTGAGTTATTGCCTCACTAAGAAATTCTTCTCTGTGACATGAATTTCAATTTTATTTGGTGTTGTGTTTTACAAAATTCAAATGGAGTTCAACTCATCTTGTGATCAAATAAATTTTCTGGGATATCACCCACCATCACCAATTGACTATTCTAATGGTGGTTGGGAATATCACCAAGAAATCACAGATCCTGAGCACTCCAATTCATGGAGATATGCTTTAGAACCACAAGATGAGCAAGAGAATCATATGGGATATTTCTCACCACCACAAAATGATTCAAGTCATTATTCTAATGGTGGCTGGGAGTATCGCCAAGAAATTGCAAATTCTGAGCACTCCAATCCATGGAGATTTGCTCCAGAGCCACAAATTGATCAAGCTAATCACATGAGATGTTGTCCAGAACCACAAAATGATTTATGTCATTACCCTCATGGTGCTTGGGCATATCAACAAGAGTGTGAACAATCAAGTGAAATGAATTTTCTCCCAGAACCACAAAGTGACTTATACTGTTATGACAATCACACAAACTATGGCTGGGAAGGAAATTTCAATGATTCATTTGATTGTACTGTCAATACATACATGGAAGATTGCTCTCCGTGGCCACAAAATGATTCTCACTCTGAGGAATTCTATAATGATTCACATTGTGGATGGGAGGGTCAAAATCAAAGATCACTCAATGTGTCATACTCCATTAATTAAGAGCCATCATCACTTGAGCAAACCTTCAATTTATTTACGCAAAATTATCCAACCTCACCTCCCATTTTTTCACTTGAAAATTCTTCCTCACTTGATTATGTCCCAACACAAAGTCTCCTCCAAGATCCACACCATTCATTCCACCAACCACAAAACTTATTCCACAATTCACAAGATTCATTCCATACCACTCAAAACAACCTCACCACAACACATCCATATCCACAAAATTTCTCTCAACCTTCATCTCTTGAACTAGTAGCTGAGGACCTCCTTCAAAAGTCCAGAGAACTATTGGAAAGACAAGAACAATCCTGGAAAGGGTAAGAAATCCTCTTCAAGAAGATGGATGGGCATTTAGAGCAAATAAGGAGAAACTTAGAACTATCAAATAGTGAGGATGAAGACCAAATTGTGGGTGAGGAAGTGGAAAAACAAAATGAGGAAACCTCTGTATCAAGTGAAAGTTCAATGGAAAAGGAGGTTGTGGAGGTGTTTGAACCTGTGGCTTCATATTCACAAAAGCCACTTGACATGACAAGGGAACATGAAAACTCACAACTCTCTCAAACTTCCCTGAAACAAAACGGCTCAACAATTGAATCCATGATTGAAAGATATGAAGAGGAGATGAAGAAATCTTGGGAAGATCAACAAACCTCCTCCATGAAAGAGCTATTAAAACAAATGTTGAATGTAAAAAAAGAAGTGGAAGCATAAGAAAGTGAGGAAGACACTCAAGAGAAGTCACACTCAAGTGAAGCAGATAAGTATACAGAGGAAGAGTTCATTGAACCACTATTGCACGGAACTCTTGATGAAAAGAAGACTCCAACAATCACATAACCACCAAGACTTGGATTCAAGGAAGTGAAGGTAATTAACAAAAGCACCAAGAAGAGGATTGTGACCAAGCTACCAAGGACAATATTCATGAAGAAAAAAGGGTCAACCACAAGCAATCCTCCCCCTGATCCAGCAAGCAAGCTCAATCAAGTCATTAACAAAAGAAAGCTTGCTGAGGAGAGGTCAAGACAGGGGACACTAGCTGAATCTTCTTCCCCCTTAAGGTCATTCCTATTAACAAACTGGAAGAAGAGGAAGAAAGTGAACAACATGTCAACCTTAGGTATAATTTCTCTTCTCTGCTTTGTTTTCGTTCTTTGTTTTATTTAAATTCAATAAATTGGCATATGGTTACATTCTAAGTTTGGTGTTGCCTTGCAACAAATTGTTTTCAATCTTTTTGGATGATTGCATCAAATCAAAAATGAAAGTGACACACCAAGATTCTAAGTTTGGTGTGCCACTTATTTTCTATGTAATTTATTCAAGCAACACTACTTGTCTGCATAATCATAATGCCTCTGCAGTTTTATTTTTCTCTTTTGATTTGACACTTTTTCATTCTACTTGCTTTAGTTATTTTTCTATCTTTAAATGCTTTCATTTAGTTTGCTTATTAACTGTTTTTGTTAATACATTACCAAGAGATCCTTATTCATGACAGATTCTTAGCTTGGTGATTGTATTTAACATACGACAGTTTCATTTGCTTAGTTTTAATTCAAATAAATTGACATATGATTGCATTCTAAGTTTGGTGTTGCCATGCAACAAAATTTGTTTCCAATCTTTACTGGATACTTGCATTAATTCCAAGTGAAAGTGTCACACTAAGTTTGGTTTGCCACTTATCTTTTATGCAATGTATTGTGCTTACCTTCTTAAGTTTGCAATCAAAATGTCTCTTTCTCTTGTGCCTTAATTGTTATCTTTAATTTTGCTTGCTTGAAACACATGTGCTACTAATGTTTCATTGTGTAAGATATTCATGATCTACCTTAGCCCCATAGCCACGGTTCTAATTGTTGCTTGAGGAAAAACAATCATTCTAAGTTTGGTGTGGGAAGGGAAAGAAAAGGAGGAAAAGGACAACAATAGAGAAGATAAATTACAAGGTGGTAAAGTTCTTTTTCCTCTCATTTGTTTCCAGCACTTTAAATTGAATAATTGTCTTATTACCTTCTCTGTATACATGTGTGGTATGAATAGGCATAGTTTGATTTCTAAATTACAACATGCTGCTGTGACATTATGACTACCAACTTGAGTTTTGTGAATACAAAAGCAATAAAGTATCATGATCTTAAACAAACAAGGAATTAAAGAAGAATTTAGTATGTGTATACAAGTATTGGAAAGCTAGTATGATTGATTGTTGCTCAAGTACATTAGATTTTATTTAATTGAAGTTTTCATCTAGGACATTTTGTGAAATCTTTTGAAAATCATGAAAACCTTGAAGAAGCAAATGCAATTAAGGCAAGAAAAGAAAAAGGGAAAGAATAAGAAAGCTGAAGGCTCTGAGTACCAATGACAATTTCATTGTTATGTAGTTGTGGTGTTTATGTATCAAGTAAAATGCTTGAAAACAAAACACTTAGAAGTCAAGGCTAGGCTCAAGTGCAAAAGCACTCCCTCAAAGCTCAAGGCTCTAAGCATCAATGATTAGAGAGTCAAGAAAAGAAATAAATGAGCTTAATGAAGTCCTCTAATTAAATGCTTGTGGTGCTTATGTATCAAGTGGTAATACTTGAAAATAAAGCATTTAGAGTCGTAGTTTTGTTATCAACTCATGGGGCAAAGCACCCAAAAGGAGAAGCTAATAAGAAAATCAAAAGCTTGTTTCAAGGAAGAAATATAAGAAAAAAATTTCATAAATTGAGCTAGATAGAAGCATCAATCATTTACATTTCTTTTGTGATTGTAGCATGCTTAGAAAACTAGTTTACCATGAACATTGAGTTGCTATTCTTCTTACCTTGGATTGTCAATCTCTATTGCATGATTCTTTTCTTGCTTGAGGACAAGCAAGGTTTAAGTTTGGTGTTGTGATGCATTCACATATTTGCTATTTTAACTAGTTAGTTTAGTTAAATTTAGTTCAATTTCATTCATTATTACTAAAATAAACAAGCAATTTTGTGAGTTTTTCTCCATGCATCCATGAACCAAGAACTAATTGAAATTTGGCATAATTCATGCAAATGACTCAAGGAGTTTATATATAAGTTGATGTGAATGATTCCCTTGAAAATTATTGCATAAGATGACAAGACTTTGAGGAAGATTCTTTGGTTTATGTTAGGTGATGAAGAAAGAAGAATTTGAGCAAGAAAGATTGGGGACATAGCAAGCTTGGCAAGGAGGAAGAGACTTGGGCGTTGCCAACGTGCATTATCACTTGAGTGTTTGGCAATAACGCCAAGTAGCCCTGGAAGGTGAATTTGAAGCCTCAAGCAAGTTGTCAACGCCACCAACAAGGGCGTGTTTGGTGACAACTCCAGCAGCAAGAAGGCTTGGATAGGAAGGGTGTGAAGCACGTTGCCAACGCCAAATTCTGAAGGCGTGTTCCTTGGCAACGCAGCAAGCAACCTTGGGGAGCTAGTCCAAAGCCTCGAGCACGTTGCCAGCCTAGAGATGAGGGGCGTGTTTGAGGACAACGCAGGCAAACAACGCTGAATAGAAGACTTGGCCCAGAAAAGGGAGATGCACGTTGCCAACGCCAAGTTCTGAAGGCGTGTTCCTTACCAACGTAGCAAGCAAAGCTTGGTGCCATAGGGAAGGCTCGAGCACGTTGTTGGGCTGGGAGAGCATGGGCGTGTTCCAAGGCAACGCCAAGCAAGGAAGCAGCCCTGGAGAAGCCAGCACGTTGCCAACTTGGAAGAAAGGGAGCATGTTCAGCAACAACTCCAGCGAACTTGGCATCCTGACCTTGCCTCCTTCAAGGATACATAACTTGAGCTACAAAGCTTCAAAGGAGGTGATTCTAGTGGCATTGGAAAGTAGATATCAATAGAATTCCAACCATATACCATAGTATGGGGTTAACATTCATTTGAAGCTTCAAAAGCTGGCTTCATTTGGAGCCTCAGAAAGGAGCACGTTGCCAACATGGGTTCCATTGATGTGTTCATTGGCAACGCAGCAAACTTGGAGCTAGGAGGCAGCCACGAGCACGTTGCCAACTCAAGAAAGCATTGGCGTGTTTGGCAACAACGCCAGGAAGCTTTGGATGGTGAAGAATGGAGGTAGCACGTTGCTAACTTGGAAATACAAGGGAGTGTTTGCCAAAAACGCTGGTGAGCTTGGCAGCTTGACCTTACCTCCTTCAATGGAGTATATCTTGAGCTACAAAGCTCCAAATGAGGTGAGTCCAACGGCATTTGAAAGTAGACATCCAGAGCTTTCCAACCATATATCATAGTATGGGATTGGCATTCATTTGAAGCTTCAAAATCTGGCTTCATTTAGAGCTTCAGAATCTGAGCACGTTGGCAACGCTGGAAACAAGGGCGTTTTCACCAAAAACGTGTGCGATTTTGGCAGCCTGACCCTGTCTCCTTCAAACGAACATAACTTAAGTTATAGAGATCCAAATTGAGTGCTTCTACTTGCGTTGGAAAGCTGACATTCAGAGCTTTCCAACCATATATAATAGTCTATAGTGGAGTATGAGATGGAAGCTCGAATCAGAGTCATCTTTAGGCCCCAAAAACAAGAAAATGAGGTTGAAATTCAAGGAAGCATGAATGGGCCATGGAGGGGAGCAGCGAGCACGTTGCCAACGTGCCAACAAGGGAGCGTGTTTGAGGACAACGCCAGCCCCATAACTCAGCCTTGGGAGGCTTGGCACGTTGCCAACTTGGGAAGAGAGGGGCATGTTCAGCAACAACTTGGCAGCTTGACCTTACCTTCTTTGAGGAAGCATAACTTGAGCTAGAAAAATCCAATTGAGATGATTCCAAATACATTAGAAAGAAGACACTCTGAGCTTTCCAATGATGTATGATAGTCCATATTGAAGCAGAGGATTGACACTCAAATTCTGGGCAACATTAAGCATGAAAGTAGAGTCAAGAAGAAGAAAAGCAAGTTGTAAGCAACAACTTGGGCTAACAACGCCCCAAACACCAATGCCCACTTCCAGGAAAATACTTTGCACGTTGCCAACGTGCATTAAGGCTAGCGTTATTGGCAAAAATGCCAAGCCATTGGGCCAGAAGCATTATGAATGAACTCCTCCTCCCATGTTAGCAACACTTCTTCCATTGAGCCAGGAATTCAACAAAGAGAAAGCCCACATTGCTAGCCCAAATTAAAGATCTCTGAAGGAGTTTTAGGAGTAGTATAAATAGAGAAGAGTTTGGTACTTTTAGGGGACTTTTTTTACTTTTATTTTTTTTTAGCAATTTTTACTCTTAGACACTTTTACTTTTACACTTAGAGTTTTTTTTTGGGTTTTCACTTTTTCTCACCGGTCTTCTATTTTGTTTTTCCTGTAACTTTGAATTTGAGTTTTAAGAACTTCTTCTTCTTCTTCTTCTTCATTCTTCTCTACACTTAGTTTAATTTTCATCTTTGCAATTATTGTTGAAATTGGAGCTATGATTCACTAAACCCCACTTTCATTAGGGGGAAGAGCTCTGCTCATTTGAATGAGTTGATAACTTTTCTTTTCCTTCTCAATTCAAGTGGTTCATCTAAAAGGAAACTCTTGTTCTTCACAGATTCAATCACCATCGAGAGAGGGATTAATCTATATGAATTATGTGGTGAATTTGAGAAAGGAGCTACATAATTCAGTTTAGAGTTCATCCTTTCATGATTTCCTTGATCAATATACTTTGGTTGGTATGTGAGATGTAACCTCCCTTGGTTGAGATTTTGGAAGTTGTGTGGCTTGGATTAGGAATTGAACTTTATCTCTTCTCATGAAAAATTAGATCATGAGAGTGGCAATTGGTTGTGTTGAGAGAAATTGAGTTACCAAGAGATTGGGACTCAATTACCCACAATTTGCCATGGATCTATACCCATGATTGAGAAGGAATTGATCAACATCAATTCATGAGAATTTGCATCTCCGATCCCTAATGATTCTCTCTACCATTTGTTCTCACTTCTTTTGCTCTTTAGTTATTTTGAATGCCCATTACCCAATTCCCTTTTACATTCAAGCACTTTAACTTTCCTGCTATTTAGATTCAGTTTCAATTGTTTGCAATTTACTTCCCCGCTCTCTACAATTCAGCACTCTACTTTCTTGCAATTTACTTTTGATTTCATTCAAGTTTCTTGCACTTTAAGTTTCAGTCATTTATTTTTATTTTCTTTCTTCATTGCAATTCTTTAGATTCCTTGTCATTTAATGTTTGCAATTATGATAAAAAATCACAAATCTCATGAAATCAAAACCATATTTGCTTGACTAAATCTACCATTTAACTAAAGTTGCTTAATCTACCAATCTCCGTGGGATCGACCTCACTCTTAGTGAGTTTAATTACTTGATACGACCCGGTATACTTGCCGGTAATTACGTGAAAATAATTTTTTTTACGTATCAGAAGGATCAACAAAAGCCTCAACGAGGCTTTAATAATGGTAGAAGAAACAGGTTTAGCAATAGCAAGCTTTTTCCATCATCCACTCAGCAACAGACAGAGAATTCTGAGCAGAATCCATCTAGCTTAGCAAATATAGTCTCTGATCTATCTAAGGCTACTATAAGTTTCATGAATGAAACAAGGTCCTCCATTAGAAATTTGGATGCACAAGTGGGCCAGCTGAGTAAAAGAGTCACTGAAACTCCTCCTAGTACTCTCCCAAGCAATACAGAAGAAAATCCAAAGAGAGAGTGCAAGGCCATTGATTTAACCATTATGGCCGAACCTACAAGGGAGGAGGAGGACGTGAATCATAGTGAGGAAGACCTCCTGGGACGTCCAGTGACCAATAAGGAGTTTTCCTTCGAGGAACCAAAGGAATCTGAGGCTCAATTAGAGACCATAGAGATTTCATTGAACCTCCTTCTGCCCTTCATGAGCTCTGATGAGTATTCGTCCTCTGAAGAGGATGAAGAAATTACTGAAGAGCAAGTTACTAAGTACTTTGGTGCAACCATGAAGCTGAATGCCAAATCATTTGGTAATGAGACTTGGGAAGATGAACCTCCCTTGCTCACCAATGAACTGAATGCATTGGATAGGCAGAAATTACCTCAAAAGAAACGGGATCCTGGAAAATTCTTAATACCCTGTACCATGGACACCATGACCTTTGAGAAGGCTCTGTGTGACCTGGGGTTAGGAATAAACTTAATGCCACTTTCTGTAATGGAGAAACTTGGGATCTTTGAGGTGCAAGCTGCCAGAATCTCTTTAGAGATGGCAGATAACTCAAGAAAACAGGCTTATGGACAAGCAGAGGACGTGTTAGTAAAGGTTGAAGGCCTTTACATCCCTGCTAATTTCATAATTCTAGACACTAGGAAGGAAGAGGATGAATCCATCATCCTTGGAAGACCATTCCTAGCCACAGCAAGAGCTGTGATTGATGTGGACAGAGGAGAATTGGTCCTTCAACTGAATGAGGACAACCTTGTGTTTAAGACTCAAGGATCTCCTTCTGTAACCATGGAGAGGAAGCATGAAAAGCTTCTCTCACTGCAGAGTCAACCAAAGCCCCCACAATCAAACTCTAAGTTTGGTGTTGGGAGGCCACAACCAAACTCTAAGTTTGGTGTTGAACCCCCACAATCAAACTCTAAGTTTGGTGTTGGGAGGTCCCAATAATGCTCTGAACATCTGTGAGGCTCCATGAGAGCTCACTGTCAAGCTATTGACGTTAAAGAAGCGCTTATTGGGAGGCAACCCAATGTTATTTAATTATATCTATTTTAGTTTCCTTTTGTTATTTCGTGTTTTAGTAGGTTGATGATCATGTGGAGTCACAAAAACTACTAAAAAATCAAAAACAGAATAAAAAATAGCATTGAAAAGAACACACCCTGGAGGAGAGCAGTCTGGCGTTTAAACGCCAGAAACAAGCATCTGTCTGGCGTTTAACGCTAGAAACAAGCACCAAGCTGGCGTTTAACGCCAGAAACAAGCATCTGCCTGGCGTTAAATGCCAGAAACAGGCTACATTTGGGCGTTTAACGCCAGAAACAGGCAGCAATCTGGCGTTAAACGCCAGGATTGCACAGCAAGGGCATTTTACATGCCTAATTAGAGCAGGGATGTTAAGTCCTTGACCCCACTTGATCTATGGATCCCACAGGATCCCTCAGGATTTGTGGACCCCATAGGATCCCCACATCTTCTTCTCTCCTCTTCACACCTTTTCATAACTCTCTTCCCCAAATACCCTTCACCAATCACCTCAATCACTCTTTCACATCACCTCTTCACCACTCACATCCATCCTCTCTTCCCCATAAACCCCACCTACCTCCAAAATTCAAACTCTTTTCCCTCCCAACCCCAACCTTAATGGCCGAACCTTAAATCCCATCCCACCCCTATATAAACCCCTCTTTCTTTCTTCATTTTCACACAACACAACCCTCTCTTCTTACCCTTGGCTGAATACACCTTCTCCCTCCATCTCTTCCATTCTTTTTCTTCTTCTCCTTCTTTCTTTCTTCTTTTTCTCGGGAACGAGCAAACATTTTAAGTTTGGTCTGGTAAAAGCATAGCTTTTTGTTTTTCCATAACCATTTATGGCACCTAAGGCCAGAGAAACCTCTAGAAAGAGGAAAGGGAAGGCAATTGCTTCCACCTCTGAGTCATGGGAGATGGAGAGATTCATCTCAAAGGTCCATCAAGACCACTTCTATGAAGTTGTGGCTAAGAAGAAAGTGATCCCTGAGGTTACTTTCAAGCTCAAAAAGAATGAGTATCCGGAGATCCGACATGAGATCCGAAGAAGAGGTTGGGAAGTTCTTACCAACCCCATTCAACAAGTCGGGATCTTAATGGTCCAAGAGTTCTATGCAAACGCATGGATCACTAGGAACCATGATCAAAGTGTGAACCCGAATCCAAAGCATTGGCTCACCATGGTTCGGGGGAAATACTTAGACTTCAGTCCGGAAAATGTAAGGCTGGCGTTCAACTTGCCAATGATGGAAGAGAACGCACGTCCCTACACAAGAAGGGTCAACTAAGAGCATGAGGAAATTCCTCACCATGAAATCCCTGAGATGCCTCAGGGGATGCACCTTCCTCCACAAAACTATTGGGAGCAAATCAACGCCTCCCTAGGAGAATTAAGTTCCAACATGGGACAACTGTGGGTGGAGCATCAAGAGCACTCCATCATCCTTCATGAGATTAGAGAAGATCAAAGAGCTATGAGGGAGGAGCAACAAAGGCAAGGAAGATACATAGAGGAGCTCAAAACCACCATTGGTTCTTCAAGAAGAGGAAGACGCCACCCTCACTAAGGTGGACGCATTCCTTAATCTTCTTGTCTATTTATTTCACTATTTTTCGTTTATTATGCTTTATGCTTATTTATGTTTGTGTCTTATTACATAATTACTAGTGTTTAAGTGTCTATATCTTAAAGCTATGAATGTCCTATGAATCCATCACCTTTCTTAAATGAAAAATGCTTTAATTACAAAAGAACAAGAAGTACATGGTTTCGAATTCATCCTTGAAACTAGTTTAGTTATTTTGATGTGGTGACAATATTTTTTGTTTTCTGAATGAATGCTTGAACAGTGCATATGTCTTTTGAATTTGTTGTTCATGAATGTTAAATATTTTGGCTCTTGAAAGAATAAGGAAAAAGGAGAAATATTATTTGATGATTTGAAAAATCATAAAATTGATTCTTGAAGCAAGAAAAAGCAGTGAATACAAAGGCTTGTGAAAAAAAAAGAAAAAAATGGCGAAAAAAAAGAGAAAGAGAAAGAAAAAGCAAGCAGAAAAAGCCAAAAGCTCTTTAAACCAAAAGGCAAGAGCAAAAAGCCAATAGCCCTTAAAATCAAAAGGCAAGGGTAATAAAAAGGATCCAAGGCTTTGAGCATCAATGGATAGGAGGGCCTAAAGGAATAAAATCCTGGCCTAAGCGGCTAAACCAAGCTGTCCCTAACCATGTGCTTGTGGCGTGAAGGTGTCAAGTGAAAACTTGAGACTGAGCGGTTAAAGTCGAGGTCCAAAGCAAAAGAAGAGTGTGCTTAAGAACCCTGGACACCTCTAATTAGAGACTTTAGCAAAGTTGAGTCACAATCTGAAAAGGTTCACCCAGTTATGTATCTGTGGCATTTATGTATCCAGTGGTAATACTGGAAAACAAAGTGCTTAGGGCCACGGCCAAGACTCATAAAGTAGCTGTGTTCAAGAATCAACATACTGAACTAGGAGAATCAATAACACTATCTGAATTCTAAGTTCCTATAGATGCCAATCATTCTGAACTTCAATGGATAAAGTGAGATGCCAAAACTATTCAAGAGGCAAAAAGCTACTAGTCCCACTCATCTGATTGGAGCTAAGTTTCATTGATATTTTGGAATTTATAGTATATTCTCTTCTTTTTATCCTATTTGATTTTCAGTTGCTTGGGAACAAGCAAAAATTTAAGTTTGGTGTTGTGATGAGCGGATAATTTATACGCTTTTTGGCATTATTTTTACATAGTTTTTAGTATGATTTAGTTAGTTGTTAGTATATTTTTATTAGTTTTTAATAAAAAATTCATATTTTTGGACTTTACTATGAGTTTGTGTGTTTTTCTGTGATTTCAGGTATTTTCAGGCTGAAATTGAGGGACTTGAGCAAAAATCAGATTCAGAGGTTGAAGAAGGACTGCAGATGCTGCTGGATTCTGACTTCTCTGCACTCAAAGTAGATTTTCTGGAGCTACAGAGCTCCAAATGGCGTGCTCTTAATTGCGTTAGAAAGTAGACATCCAGGGCTTTCCAGTAATATATAATAGTTCATATTTTGTCCGAGTTTAGACGACACAAACTGGCGTTCAACGCCAGTTCCATGTTGCATTCTGGAGTTAAACGCCAGAAACAGGTTGCAAAGTGGAGTTAAACGCCAGAAACAGGTTACAAACTGGCATTCAACTCTAAGAGAAGCCTCTACACGTGTAAAGCTCAATGCTCAGCCCAAGCACACACTAAGTGGGCCCCAAAAGTGGATTTCTGCATCATTTACTCATTTCTGTAAACCCTAGTAACTAGTCTGATATAAATAGGACCTTTTACTATTGTATTAGACATCTTTGATCAGTTATATGCTATCTTAGACCTTTATGGGGGCTGGCCACTCGGCCATGCCTGGACCTTGCTCTTATGTATTTTCAACGGTAGAGTTTCTACACACCATAGATTAAGGTGTGGAGCTCTGCTGTTCCTCATGAATTAATACAAAGTACTATCATTTTTCTATTCAATTCAAGCTTATTCCGATTCTAAGATATTCATTCGCACTTCAATATGAATGTGATGATCGTGACAGTCATCATCATTCCCAACCTATGAACGCGTGCCTGACAACCACTTCCGTTCTACCTTAGATTGAATGAATATCTCTGGGATTCCTTAATCAGAGTCTTTGTGGTATAAGTTAGAATCCATGGACGGCCATTCTTGAGATCCAGAAAGTCTAAACCTTGTCTGTGGTATTCTGAGTAGGATCTGGGAAGGGATGGCTGCGACGAGCTTCAAACTCGCGAATGCTGGGCGTAGTGACAGACGTAAAAGGATCAATGGATCCTATTCCAGTATGATCGAGAACCAACAGATGATTAGCCATACAGTGACAGTGCATTGGACCATTTTCACTGAGAGGACAGGATGTAGCCATTGACAACGGTGACGCCTAACATACAGCTTGCCATAGAAAGGAGTATGAATGATTGGATGAAGACAATAAGAAAGCAGAGGTTCAGGAGGAACAAGCATCTTCATATGCTTATCTGAAACTCTCACCAATGAGTTACATAAATATCTCTATCTTTAATTTACGTTTTATTTATCTTTTAATTATTAAATCTCCATAATCAATTGAATCTGCCTGACAGAGATTTGCAAGATGACCATAGCTTGCTTCAAGCTGACAATCTCCGTGGGATCGACCCTTACTCACGTAAGGTTTATTACTTGGACGACCCAGTGCACTTGCTGGTTAGTTGTGCGAAGTTGTGACAAAGAACTAAGATTATGAACATGCGTATTAAGTTTTAAGCGCCGTTACCAAAGAATGAACCGTAACAATTTCTGCGCACCAGAACCCAAATCGAACTCTCACTAAAGTTCGAATTCCCTGCTTCAAATAATCAAGCTGAATACGAGGCATTACTGGCTGGTTTGAGGCTGGCTAAGGAGGTAGGGGTTCAAAAGCTCACCATCTTCAGTGATTCACAAGTAGTTATCTGACAAATAGAAGGGAGCTACCAAGCTAAGGATCCCACCATGAAAAAGTATCTGGACAAGAGTAGAGAACAGCTCGAACAACTCGGAGAATATGAGGTCCAACATATACCTCGGAAACAGAATGCTCGAGCTGATGCACTCTCAAAACTAGCCAGCATCAAACCAGGGGGCAATAATAGATGCCTCATCCAAGAAACACTACAAAGCCCATCAATCTCAGAGGAAGAAAATGTCCTGATTATATCAGGTCAGGATCAAGGGTGGATGACCCCCATAATCAACTACCTCAAGACGGAGACACTCTCCACAGACAAAAAGGAGGCAAAAAGACTAGTACGAGAAGCACAACACTACACCATAGTAGGCAACATCTTATATAGGAGAGGGATTTCAACACCCCTCCTAAAGTGTGTGTCGACCTCCAACACAAAGGAAGTTCTAGAAGAAATATATAGTGGTATGTGTGGCAACCATCTCGAGGCACGAGCTCTCTCCAAAAAGGTACTCCGAGCTAGATTCTTCTGGCCGACCTTACAAAAAGAAGCGACAGAGTTCGTCAAGACATGCCCACCATGTCAGAAGCATGCTAACTTCCACATCGCTCCACCAGAAGAGCTCATCAGTGTAACGTCACCTTGGCCGTTTACACAGTGGGGGCTCGACCTCTTCGGACCCTTTCCCCAGGGGTCGGGACAAGTCAAGTTCCTCATTGTAGGGGTAGACTATTTCACAAAATGGATTGAGGCAGAGCCCCTAGCTAATGCCACCGCTCAAAGAAGTCGGAAATTTCTATACAGGAACAGTATTACAAGGTTTGGGGTCCCTTACTCCATCACCACAGATAATGGCACTCAATTCACTGATACATGTTTCAGGAAATTGGTAGCTGACTTGAAAATAAAGCACCAATTCACATCTGTAGAACACCCATAAGCCAACAGATAGGAAGAAGCTGCTAGCAAAGTCATACTAGCTGGGTTAAAATGGAGACTATAGGACGCAAAGGGAGCTTGGACCGAAGAGCTTCCACAAGTCCTATGGGCATATCGGACAACTCCGCACTCCACCACAGGAGAATCACCCTTCCGACTTGCTTACAGAATGGAGGCAATGATCCTAGTGGAAATAGAGGAAGGATCCCCCAGAACGATCCTCTACAATAAAGAGGCCAACTCCCAAAATCAAAGGGAAGAGCTTGACCTACTTCCAGAAGTTCGAGAAAGAGCTCGAATTAGAGAGGAAGCGTTAAAACGTCGAATGACTTCAAGGTATAATCAGAGGGTAGTTCAGCGAAACTTCGCCAACAATGATCTCATCCTAATCCGGAATGACATCGGAGCAGGTCGATCAGGAGAAGGGAAGCTACCAGCTAACTGGAAAGGACCTTACCGAGTTGAAGAAGTACTGGGAAAAGGCTACTACAAGGTGTCCGACCTAGAGGGACGAGAGCTAACAAGGTCATGGCATGCCTGTAACCTAAGAAGGTACTATAGTTAGAAAGTAGTAAAGATCTTAGGCCAACGTACACTCTTTTTCCTAAAAAGGTTTTTTAATGAGGCGCCAGACCTAGTTCTACAAAATTTCCCGATTTAGAAGGGTAAGCACTCATATGTATATATTCTTGTCTATATGCCTATTTTCTACTTGAATAAAGTTTTTTAGATTCCCTAAAAAGTTTTCCTACCAAGACGCATTAATCTGATCGCAAAAATTCATCACCCGATTACAACAAGGTCGGCAAGGTGAAAACCAAATTCATCGTCCGATTATAAAGAGGTTGGCAAGGTTAAAGCGATAAAAATAGATTAATGCAAGAAGTTATAAAAAGTAATCCATAAAAAGCGGCCTGACGAGGTCTGACTAAAAATGGACTGCTAAAAATAACTTAGCTTGGACCGACAAGAGAAGTCGGAGCAATGAAAACTTAGCTTGGACCGACAAGAGAAGTCGGACCAACGAAAACTTAAGAAGGACTAACAAAAGAGGTCGGATCAACGAAAACTTAAGATTGGACCGACAAGAGAAGTCGGACCAAACTAAAGCTAAAGAAGGACCGACAAGAGAAGTCGGACCAACGAAAGCTTAAGAAGGATCGGCAAGAGAAGTCGGACCAATGAAAAGCGTGTGCTAAAAGGGACACAGCTTTGCCCAAAAAGCCATGACTCCACGACAAGGCTATCAAAATTGTTCAGGCTAACTAAAAAGGTTCTATGAGGACACTAAAAAGTTGTCGGACAAGATGGCCCCAAGGATCACCTCACCCAAATAGAAGATAGACAAAACAAATTATCAAAAAGAGGTCGGAGAGAAAGGTACCAACACTCTATAAAGATCCACAAAAGTAGCAAAAGGCATGGGCAACATATCGGAGAATTATATCCATCAAAATAAAACATTAAAAGACTCCAAAGGCCGCCTAAGTAGCAGCTTCAGAGATTAAAAGTGTTTTGTTTTTTCCAAAATAAAGTTGCATATAAGCAACTAAAGTCAAGAGAAGTCTACCATATCAAAAGTTACAAAAAACAGAGTTTAAAAACCCACAAGTCGGCCTATACAAATAAACAAAGAAGATCACAAAGGGTTTAAAACCTCCCCAGTAGCAGCATCCGTGGCTGAAGGAGGAGGAATGATCTTCAAAAGAACGGCAGCCACAGTCCTATCCTCCCGATTGAGAATTTGAACATCAGGATCAGATTCGGGATGGTCAACCTCAGCCGAAGGAGTTGAAGAAGTCGTGGCGGCAGAAGCTTTGGCTGGCGGCGCAGGGGGAGGTCCGTCATCTTCGTCATCCAGAGCAGGTACAATCTTGCCGTCCTCCACCACATTATCCAAGCTGAAGAGAGTCAGGTCGAGCTCAGGGGCAAGAACTCAGACCTGTACCTTTAAATTTTCATAAGCACTCGTCACAGTATCTACCAGATGACCCTGGAGATCGGCATAATCTGTTTGGGCAGAATCAAGCCTCTCCCTAAACTCTAATAGCTCGGCATAAGTGCGGGTGTAGCTCTCCTTATAGTTTTTCGCCGTCTCTTCAGCCAGATTTGCAGTAGCCTCAGCAGCAGTAGCCCGCGACTTCTCCTTCAACAAATCCAGCTCTAGCTTAATCACCCTAGTATCCAGTTCGTCCTTCAAGCCCTTAATTCTATTAAATTCTGACTTGGCATCCTCCATGAAAGCTTTAGTTGCATGGACCGGAAAACTCTGGACCGTACGAAACAAAGCTGCACCCATATGAGCCATCCGGACACTATTACTGGTGATGAAATCCAAATGATGAAGGATGGATACATCGCCCATTGGAAGATAGCCATAAGGAGCAATCTGATTGTCAACAAACCCTACAGCATCAAAATCAGGGGCATTCAAGTCATAGGGACTAACAATTTTTTGCTTTTTTGGAGGAGGACCAGTAGTAGTAGAGGAGACAGCACCAAAAGTCGGCTGGAGAGGGTCAGAAGGAACTACACGAACCTGGGGAGTCGGAATAATCTTCCTCAGCCCAGAGGTGTCTAAGGTTGGCTTCTTCGGAGGAACTTGAGTAGATCATTCTCCAGAAGCCTTCGCTGAGATGTTTTGAGCAGCTGTTGCTTTCTTAGCCCTACGAAAGTATTTCATGGAGTTCATAGATTTCACCATCTCTGCAAAACAGAAACCAAGAAAAGAAGTCACAAACAGAAAGAGGCAAAATTCAACCACAAAGTAAAACTATAAGAAAAGAAGTCGGTCACTACCCAATTCAGCACGAAGAAGGGAAGGATCTCCTAAAAACTTCTTTGTGTCAAGATGAGGGGGCTCGCCCCAGTTCTCCTCTAATACATTCACAAAGGCCTGTCTGACCTCATCCAAACTCTCCCAAGAGTACTTAGTCACTACTACATTTTCTTGCCAACATAAAGGGAAGACAGGCTCATTGTTTTCATCCAGGAAAAAAAGGGTGAACACCCTCAACAGCTCAAATCTTGAAATAGTAATTCTTAAAGTCCCTAAAGGACTCATCATACATAGAAAAAACTTTCTTTCCTTGAGTAGCTCAGAAAGAAACCCAAGAAGCTTTCTTCTTAGCTACCCCAGGCTTTGTCAACATAAAGAGATACAGAAAGAGATTTACGGTGGGAAGGATACCCAATTCCTGACACAGCAGTTGGAAGATCTTTATGAAACCCCATGAGTTCAGATGGAGCTGAGAAGGGGCTACATTGCAAGACCACAACAGCTCGGTCTCGAAAGCAGTGAAAGGGATGGTGATATTCAACTGACTAAAAAAGTAGTCATAAGCATAGAAAAAAGGCCGTTCCCCTTGAGTCAAAGAAGGAAAACAAACCCTCTCCTCAGGGTCAGGGGACACTAACTCATACTTCTTCTCCTCATCCCTATCGCTACAAATCCTATGGAATCTCCTAAGTTTTGAACGATATTCGGGGTTAGCTACAGTCACACACATGAGAACTATCGAATCTAGTCAATCGGCCATACCAGCAGGAACTATCGAAGACAACTCGACGATATTCTTTCGTGAAGACATAGGCCAACTATCCCTATAGTAAGAAAACAAGAGGGGTTACTACCAAGCAACTTGGACAATTAGAAAACAACTCGGACAATAACAAAAGCAAGAAAACGAGTGTCAGATGTGGCAGCAAAAAGGGAAACCCTAGGACTTACACTAAAATCCAGGGGCACCCTTTGGAGGCAACAATGGGATTAAGAACTCAGAAAAAGAGGACAACGCAAAGTCCAAAAACCACTCAAAAATGCAACCTAAGTACCAGCATCTCTTCATCCAAACAGTAAAAACCATCATCATCATAGACCACGCCTAAAACATCAAAAAGCTACAACCTTTTTCCACCAACAGTTCATCATCGAAGCTACAGCCTTTTCTATCAAATAGTTCAAACAAAAACTATGTATAAAAAGAGACAGGAACGGCGGCAAAGCAAAAACCCTACGGAAAGCAAGAGTAGCAAAAAGAACGCATTTTTCTCAAATAGTAGAAAGAAGAGGGAATCGCAGCATTGATCGAAAACAAAGGCACAATCTTTCTGCGAAAGGATCAAGCTTCTCAAAGACATATATGCCGTAAAAATCAAAACTTTGCAAACATGTAACAGTAAAGACATATAAGATGACTATCGAAACGTAAAAAGGAAGGAGAAATACCAACCTGTAGAGGAAGAGGAAAACAAGCGCGAGGGAAGGCTCAGACAGAAGGAACGATCGAATCTGTGCCAACAAAACGTTCTCAAGATAGAAGGCTTGGGGGTGTGATTACAAGAAGAAGTCAGAAGCACAAAGCGCCATGAAAAAAACAAGGAAAGAACGAAGAGAAAGGGAGGAAGAAACTGAAAAGTGATTTTTTTATTTCAAAATGAAAAACAAAAGAGGGAAAAGAAGAAATGGCAAAGGAAAATTTAATGAGTTTTTAAAACCCTTGCACGTTCCCAAGGAAGCGCAACGCGCGCTACAATCAAAATAGAAAGAGAGAAACGCTTCGCATTCAAGAAGAAGCAAGCCTGCCAGAAGTTACACAAGAGGCCAACTAAAAGCTAAATGCTCGAGCACGACTTCCTTAAAGGGGTCGAAGTCTAAAGACACGACCTCAAGGGAAAGATCGAACTCGAGCAGTGGCACTGTTCATACCATGGGTCGAGCTAGGCGAGCCGACCTGAATGAAGACAGAGATGACCGACCTCTTATAAAGGTTGGTCGCAATCGACCTCTTCCCAAAAGAGCTCGGCCAAATTGCTATAAAGGCCCAACTAGGCCCAAAGAAGAAGATCACAGCCCGCTTGAAGGCGGCTGGCCAAAGATAAGGGGACCCACCTCCAAAAAGATAAAGATAAGATAACTAACTTATCTCCAAAGGAGGTCACTCTGCACTACTATAAATATACTGGAGCACCCAGGTATAACTCATACTCTGATTGTACATAAAAACCTGCTTAAAGCCTATGCTAACTTAAGCATCGAAGTCTCTTTCAGGTATCACCACCCTCCGGTGATCAAGGATCAGCAGCACCATCAAAGTCAACAAGTCGGACACGACAGCTCCGGCCACCACAGTAGATCTCATCCGAGATCGACCTTCACTTTCAGGTAAGCCTCGGAACAAGAAGGGAAAAGTTAGTAAAAGAAATAGAAGAAAAATCAAAAGTTAGGTGCATAGTCACAAGTTCCTTAATTCCCAAAAGTTTCAAAAATTTCAAAACAAGCAAGTTTCTATTCACTTTTCAAAAAAATTCAAGATGCCAAAACAAGTGATGCACATGTATGTGTAGAGCACATAATCAAGTAAATATCAATCACAAGTAAATTGGCATAAGTTGAAGCAATTTGGTGTTGGCAAGTTAAAACTTTAATGAACAATGCACATAAATGAAATTCAAACACCAAATCATAAGGAAGCATGAAATTCATAAGGTTGAGATAGGATTTGAAAAGTTTGTGCACTATGTGACTTAAGGTAGTTTAGGCATGGAGAAAATGAAGCAAATCCGCCACATAGGTAAAAAGAAATCTACAACCTTGTGAGAGCATGCAAAAGAGGCTTTTCTTTTAAAATAATTTCAAGTTTATGGTCAATTTGAAAATTCTTTTGAACAATTCAATGCATAGAAGTGAATTAGCATCACAAATAAGCAAAGAAAGTTAGAAGCATGACCAAAACTTGCAAAGAAGTTCTTGAGGAGATTTCCAAAACAATTTAGCAAACAAGATTCTATTGACATAGAAATCCATCAAATAGAATCTTGTTGGACCAAATAAAACAATGTCATTTAATGAAACAAGGTTATGAAAAATCCAGCAGCATTTCGGCAGTAAATTGGCCTATTTTCCCAATTCAACCAATCAACTCAAATTTCCTATGAATTCATTGACAATTAAAAACATAAAAACCATATATGAGTTCAAATAAATAAGCCAATCTTTCAGCAATAAAACATCAAAAGCAATTTAAACCAAACCAGTCAGTAACAGACAACATTCTTTCTTTGAACAATGAACAAAGAATAATGACCTAAACCAAAGCACCAAAACCGCAATAATGCAGAAAAAAATGGACTCAATAAGCATTTGATGACTTGCATCATCTACCCTTCTTTCTTGCATAAAGAAGACCATAAAAGAGCATAAATCTCATTTGATTAGTACAATTCATGCATTATTTGATGAATATTATGGTACACTACTTTGAGATGAGTTGTGCTGAATTTCAGGTGAAAAAGGCATCAAAAATGGTTAGAAGACAAATAAGAAGCTAGGCGTGGCACGCCAGTACTAAAGTCCAGAGAAGAAGTCCAAGCATGCATGAGGGCGTGGCACGCTAATACATTTTTCCAAAGAGCTACAATGGAGGACACAAAAGTGGCGTGGCATGCTAGATTGGGCGTGGCACGCCTGACCCACCATCTACTATGGGCGTGCCACTTGAGCAAAGGGGCGTGGCACGCCAACTCACCATTCCAAGAAGAAACTCCACTATGGCGTGCCACTTGGTGTCGAAGGCGTGGCACGCCAAGCTTGAAGAGTTCACCAATCCATGGGCGTGCCACTTGAATAGCATGGCGTGGCACGCTGGCACAACAATCCAGAGACGGGGCTAAAGGCAATTGAAGACTGGGCGTGCCACTTGAAGACGAAGGCGTGGCATGCCAACTCCTCAATCTCACTTGGGTGCGCCACTTGAGCAACCAGGCGAGGCACGCCAATGCACAAAGGACTAAAAGCAAGGACTGGGCGTGCCACTTGGTATCGAAGGCGTGGCACGCCAACCTTAGCATTTCACTATGGCGTGCCACTTGAAGGCTGAGGCGTGGCACGCCAACTACTGGAACCAAGACAAGATCATGGGCGTGGCACGCCAGCCTTTAGGCGTAGCACGCTGGTATAAGTTTTCAGAGAGGATGAAGGAGGCCAATTACATGGGGCGTGCCACTTGATATCAAAGGCGTGGCACACCACTCACTTTTCTTCAATTGGGCGTGCCACTTGAACCCCAGGCGTGGCACGCCAGTGTCATTCAGAGAGCAAAGAAGCATTGGGGCGTGCCACTTGAGTTTGTGGCGTGGCACGCCAAACAGAGGAACTACTCACTCACAAAAGGGGCGTGGCACGCTATACCCACCATTTACTATGGGCGTGCCACTTGAGCAAAGGGGCGTGGCACGCCAACTCACCATTCCAAGAAGAACCTCCACTATGGCGTGCCACTTGGTGTCGAAGGCGTGGCACGCCAAACTTGAAGAGCTCATCAATTCATGGGCGTGCCACTTGAACAGCATGGCGTGGTACGCTGGTACAACAATCCAGAGAAGGGGCTGAATGTAAGGCCCACATCGGTTGGGGAGGGGAACGAAGCATGCCTTATAAGGGTGTGGATACCTCTCCCTAGCATGACGCGTTTTGACGGGTGAGTGTGGGGGGCTTAGGCTATCATCCCTATCGTCAAAGGCAAAACCGTGAGGCCTTGTGTGCCAAAGCGGACAATATCGTGCTAGCGGGTGGTCTGGGCTGTTACAGATGGTATCAGAGCCAGAACCCGGATCGATGTGCCAGCGAGGGCGCTGGGCTACCTTAGGGGGTGGATTGTAAGGCCCACATCGGTTGGGGAGGGGAACGAAGCATGCCTTATAAGGGTGTGGATACCTCTCCCTAGCATGACGCATTTTGACGGGTGAGTGTGGGGGGCTTAGGCTATCATCCCTATCGTCAAAGGCAAAACCGTGAGGCCTTGTGTGCCAAAGCGGACAATATCGTGCTAGCGGGTGGTCTGGGCTGTTACACTGAAGGCAATTGAAGACTGGGCGTGCCACTTGAAGACGAAGGCGTGGCACGCCAACTCCTCAATCTCACTTGGGCATGCCACTTGAGCAACCAGGCGTGGCACGCCAATGCACAAAGGACCAAAAGCAAGGACTGGGCTTGTCACTTGGCATCGAAGGCCTGGCACGCCAACCTTAGCATTTCACTATGGCGTGCCACTTGAAGGTTGAGGCGTGGCACGCCAACTACTGGAACCAAGATAAGATCATGGGCGTGCCACGCCAGCCTTTAGGCATGGCACGCTGGTATAAGTTTCCAGAGAGGATGAAGGAGGCCAATTACATGGGGCATGCCACTTGATATCGAAGGCATGGCACGCTACTCACTTTTCTTCACTTGGGCGTGCTACCAGAACCCTAGGCGTGGCATGCTAGTGTCATTCAGAGAGCAAAGAAGCATTGGGGCGTGGCACACCAAAAAGAGGAACCATTCACTCACAAAAGGGGCGTGGCATGCCAGACCGTGGGCGTGGCACGCCAGTTCAAGTTTCCAGAGGCAAAGAAAGGTGGAAAAAGGCAAGGGGCGTGCCACTTGAGTTCGAAGGCGTGGCATGCCAACACAAGAATTCCACTATGGCGTGCCACTTAAGTTCGAAGGCGTGGCACGCCAAGGTTGATAGAGAGATGAGCGTGCCACTTGAAGGATTGGGCGTGGCACGCCAAGCTAAAAATGAAGGGCACATGACACGCCAGTAAAGCGCCAGCCACACGCCAGCTGGGAAGTCACGCTAATTGAGTATTTTCTTTTCCCTCCAAAATGTAATTTTCCTTTTTCACTTTTGTAATTCTTTTATTTTACTAGGAGTAGTTTAAATACCCCCAAGGAGTACTGAAGAGGGGGTTAAGCAGTCAGTGTTAGATCCACTTTTACACTTCACTTTTGAGTACCTTTTGAGCTATGAGTAGCTAACTTCCCTCTCATTGAGAGAGGGAGCTCTGTTGTACTTGATGGATTGATAATAGTGAAATTCTTCTTCTCTTCATCTTCTCTTTGATTTGCTAGAGGGAATTTCATTCTTAATGCTTAGCATTCAATTATCTTGTGAAAGAGATTGAATGCAATTGGGTTTCATGGGAACCTTGGGAAAGGAAACATGAAACCATGCTTGAAATCCCTTCTCACACTTGAGTAGAATCTGGGTTTTGGTGTTTGGATATGTGACATATAATCATCCCTCTACTTGGACCTATAATGGTGTGTGGTATAATCAGGGACCAAGCCTATCTCTCTTCATGAGCAATTAGACCAAGGAATTGGCTATTGATCAAGATTTGAGAGATTAAGTCACCAAGGGATTGGGGCTCAATCAATCATGATTGCCAAGAGGTCAATGAGTTGCATGATTGAAGAGGATATAAGCTAGATTTGATCCAAAGAGACAACATCTCCCAATCTCAATGAATTTCCCCATTCTTATCTATCCATTTCTTTACAGCTTAATTTTACATTCAGCAATTTTCCAT
This sequence comes from Arachis ipaensis, assembly GCF_000816755.2. Lineage (NCBI taxonomy): Eukaryota > Viridiplantae > Streptophyta > Magnoliopsida > Fabales > Fabaceae > Arachis > Arachis ipaensis. The sequence continues at coordinate 99,451,130 of NC_029789.2, read as the reverse complement.
TCCCATTTACATTCAAGTCATTTATGATTCTGCACTTTACATTCTGCCATTTATATTTCTGTACTTTATTGCTTTTCTTTATATTCTAGTCATTTACATTTATGTCATTTACAATTCTGCACTTCACAATCCTATTGATCTGCTTGACTAATTCATTAATTAATTAAAACTGCTCAAATTTGCCAATCTCTGTGGATACGATCCCACTCTACTGTGGGTTATTACTTGATGATAATTTTGGTGCGCTTGCCAAAAGAACTAATTCACCAATTTTGAATGGGGGTGTGAATTGGATTCATCAAGTTTTATGGCGCCGTTGCCAGGGATTGTCTTAAATTTGACGGTGATTAAATTGATTGGAGAGCTAGATTAAGCAATTTAAATTCCTTGTTATTTTAGTTTCTTTTATTTAGCACCTTTTATTTTTTTATTATTTTAATTTTTATTTTGAGTTCTATTTCTTTCTTCTTTAATTACTTTTATTCGTCATCCGTATTTCCACTCTTCTAACTGTTTGATTAATTGTACCACTCACACTAACAACCACTCTAATAAGAGTAATTTCTTCATTCATTTTTTTTCTTGCTTTTTGCTTTGTTGGTTGTATGACAGGTAGGAGAAACGGGGCTTCAACTTCCTTTGATTCTGAACCTGAGAGGACCTTCCTTAGATTAAGGAGGGAAGCAAGAGGAAAGGGAGTCATTGGTGCTGAGGAAGAGGAAGAGTATTTTGAAACAGACATGGAAGAGAATATGGAGAACCACCATGAAGAAGAAGCTCACAACCATATCAGAGAAGGCCCAGTAAATCATGATGGGCAAGAAAGGAGAGTCTTAGGCTCTTACATCAACCCAAACCCAGGAAATTGTGGCAGCAGCATCCTGAAGCCAACAATTCATGCCAATAATTTTGAGCTGAAGCCTCAGCTCATCACACTTATTCAGAATAATTTCTCATATGGAGGAAGTGCCTAAGAAGACCCTAATCAACATCTCAGCACATTCTTGAGGATATGTGATACTGTAAAGTCCAACGGGGTACACCCTGACATCTACAAACTACTCTTGTTCCCTTTCTTACTCAGAGATAAGGCAGCAAAGTGGTTGGAATCATTCCCCAAGGATAGCCTAACTACATGGGAGGAGGTCGTGAACAGATTCCTTGTAAGATTTTACCCTCCACAAAGAATCAATAGGCTGAGAGCTGAGGTGCAAACTTTCAGACAACAAGATGGAGAAACACTCTATGAGGCTTGGGAGAGATTCAAAGATCTACCAAGAAGATGCCCACCAGAAATGTTCAATGAATGGGTACAACTACACATCTTTTATGAGGGACTATCCTATGAAGCAAAGAAGGCAGTGGATCATTCTTCAGGAGGCTCACTCAACAAAAAGAAAACCATTGAAGAGGCCATAGATGTCATTGAGACTGTAGCTGAAAATGAGTATTTCTATGCTTCAGAAAGGACTCAAAAGAACGGAGTGCTAAAACTCAACTCTGTAGATATTTTGTTAGCTCAGAACAAGGCAATTGTAGCTCAAATAGCAGCTCTAACCAAGAGGATGGAGGCCAATCAAGCCTCAGTCATTCAAGACCAAACTCCTCAATGCACAAGAATCTGAAGGTGACTGGGAACAAGCTAATTATGTGAACAATTCATCCAGACCACCATATAACCCACACTCTAAGACTTACAACCCAGGTTGGAGGAACCACCCAAACTTTGGGTGGGAAAATCAACAAAACCACAACCAGGACCACAACAAGCCTTATTCATCAAATCAGCATTCCAACCCCAACCCCAACCATCAAACAGGGAACCATAGACCCTATCATAACTCATAAAATACATCATACCATAGTAACCAACCCATACACAACAACCTCAATCAAGATGCACCATCCTTAACTATGCAACCATGTAAAATCAAGAGAAACTTTGAGAGGATAGAGGCTACAATAGCACAACTGTCCTCACAGATTACAGGGGCAGTCTCTACCCTCATGGACAGACAAGCACAAACTGACAGAAGGATAGACGCTAATCAAGAAGAATACAGGTCAAATCTGAAAAATCAAGGTGCAGCAATCTCAAAGTTAGAAGCACAAGTGGGGATTTTATCCAAGCAAATCCCACTTCCTACACACACATTTCCCAATGATACCATGGCTAACCCAAGAGGGGAATGCAAAGCCATTACTCTAAGAAGTGGGAAGGTTGTGGAGGAAGGAATCCCAAGCAAAGACGATCATGAAGAAGTTGCAGCAAAGCATGAGAACAAGGATAAAGGGGAGATCCCTGCTCCACCTCCACCAAAACCAGTCTTGAAGCCTTATGTGCCAAAAGCACCATACCCACAAAGATTGAGAAAAGATGAGAAGGATGGTCAGTTTTCTAAGTTCCTAGAGATCATCAAGAGGCTCCAAATCAACATACCATTTGCTGAGGCATTAGAACAAATGCCACTTGATGCCAAATTTTTGAAGGAGCTTATAACCAAAAAGAGGAACTGGGAGGCAAAAGAAACCATAATATTGACTGAAGAATGCAGCGCCATCATACAGAAGAAGCTGCCTCAAAAGCTGAAAGACCCAGGGAGTTTTCAAATCCCCTGCATCATAGGGGACATCACCATTGAGAAAGCTTTGTGTGATTTGGGAGCTAGCATAAATATTATGTCCCTAACCATGATGAGAAGGATGAAGATTGAGGAAGCCAAGCCAACAAGAATGGCACTCCAATTGGCTGACAGAACATTTAAGTTTCCACATGGGGTGGTGGAGGACTTGCTAGTGAAAGTAGGAGAATTCATTCTCCCTACTGATTTCGTCATGCTGGACATGGAAGAAGAGGCCAACATGTCAATTATCCTAGGAAGACTATTCCTAGCTACTGCTGGAGCCATCATTGATGTGCAAAAAGGGGAACTAGTCTTGAGGTTGCATGAAGAGAAAATGGTCTTCAATGTCTTTAAATCAATGAGTTACCCCAAGAAATCCATAGGAGAATGTATGCTGGTAGACACCATGGAACAGATAGTTCAAGAAGTCTTGGAAGAAGAACAATGTGGAGGAACCATTGAGCTGGAATAAGCATCAGATGGAGAACCACCACAAGCAACCATGAGAAACTCAATCATGCCAACCACTACAGACAACAAAGATGCAGAGTCACCAAAACTAGAGTTGAAGACCTTACCACCCAGCTTGAAATATGCATATCTAGGTGCTAACAACACTCACCCAATGATCATAAATTCAAGTCTGAGCAAGGAACAAGAAGAGGAGCTTATCCAAGTGCTGAGACAACACAAGGATGCCATAGGCTGGACACTTACAGATTTAAAAGGGATCAGTCCTTCAATGTGTATGCATAAGATCTTACTTAAAGAAGATGCCAAACCTTCAAGACAACAACAAAGGAGGCTGAACCCAACTATGAATGAAGTGGTTCAAAAAGAAGTGCTAAAATTATGGCAAGCAGGGGTGATCTACCCCATCTCAGACAGCCCTTGGGTAAGCCCGGTGCAAGTAGTTCCTAAGAAGGGAGGGATCACTATTGTGGCAAATGAGAAGAATGAATTGATACCCACAAGGACAGTGATCGGATGGCGTATGTGCATTGACTACCGAAAACTTAATGAAGCCACCCGGAAGGATCACTTCCCTTACCTTTCATGGACCAGATGCTTGAAAGATTGGCAGGACATGAGTATTATTGCTTCCTAGATGGGTATTCAGGCTACAATCAAATTGTTGTAGACTCCAAGAATCAGAAAAAAACTTCATTTACTTGTCCATATGGTGTCTTTGCTTATAGGAAAATGCCCTTTGGATTGTGCAATGCACCTGCAATATTCCAAAAGTGCATGCTCTCCATTTTTTCAGACATGATTGAGAAGTTCATAGAAGTATTCATGGATGACTTCTCTGTATTTGGGAACTCATATTCTGATTGCCTATATCATCTTGCTCTTGTGCTGAAAAGGTGTCAAGAAACCAACCTAGTTTTAAACTGGGAGAAGTGCCATTTTATGGTAATTGAAGGGGTGGTTCTTGATCACAAGATTTCAAAAGATGGCATAGAAGTGGACAAGGCAAAAGTGGAAGTAATTGAAAAATTACCTCCACCTTGCAATGTCAAAGCAATCAGAAGTTTTTTGGGACACGCTGGGTTCTATAGGAGGTTTATCAAAGATTTTTCAAAGATTGCAAAACCCCTTAGCAACCTACTTATCTCAAATACTCCCTTTGTTTTTGATAGAGAGTGCATGGTAGCCTTTGATGAACTTAAGAAGAAACTCTCCTCTGCACCTATTATAGCACCACCAAGCTGGGATCTTCCCTTTGAACTAATATGTGATGCATCTGATTTTGCTGTTGGTGCTATTCTAGGACAGAGGAAAGACAAGCTAGTACATGTTATTTATTATGCTAGCAAGGTTCTTAATGAGAATCAAAGGAACTATACCACCACGGAGAAAGAACTTTTAGCCATAGTTTTTGCTTTTGATAAGTTTAAATCATATCTTATTGGCTCAAAAGTAATTGTGTTCACTGATCATGCAGCACTCAAATACTTGCTTACCAAACAAGAATCTAAGCCCAGACTAATAAGGTGAATTCTGCTACTCCAAGAATTTGATATTGAGATTAAAGATAGGAGTGGAGCAGAGAACAAGGTAGCTGACCACCTCTCAAGGATCCCACAAGAAGAAAAAATGCAGCAAGTAGCAGTCAATGAAAGCTTCCCTTAGTTTACAGACATAGCTAACTTCAAGGCTATTGGGGAGCTACCAACCAACATCAATAAACACATGAGGAGGAAGCTAATTAAGGATGCCAAACACTACATCTGGAATGACCCCTATCTGTTCAAAAAGTGTGCTGATGGAATCCTAAGAAGGTGTATATCCCATGAAGAAGGGCAGGAAGTGTTATGGCAGTGCCATGGATCCGCATATGGAGGTCACTTCAGTAGAGAAAGAACAGCAGCAAAAGTACTTCAATCCGGATTTTACTGGCCAACAATGTTTAAGGATGCCAAGGAAATGGTGTCAAGGTGTAATGAATGCCAAAGAGCTGGTAATCTAACCAAGAGAAATGAGATGCCACAGCAATTCATACTAGAGTTGGAGCTATTTGATGTCTGGGGGATTGATTTCATGGGACTCTTCCCAACCTCCTACTCAAATAGCTACATATTGGTGGCTGTTGATTATGTTTCAAGGTGGGTAGAAGCCATAGCCACTGCAGCAAATGACAACAAGGTTGTGATAAGCTTATTGAGAAGGAACATCTTCAGCAGATTTGGAGTTCCCAGAGCTCTCATTAGTGATGGAGGGACACACTTCTGCAACAAACAACTCGAGACACTCCTTCTCAGATATGGAGTAAAGCACAAAGTGGCAACTCCATACCACCCACAGACCAACGGGCAAGCTGAAATCTCCAACAGAGAACTGAAACGAATCCTTGAAAAAACTGTTGGAAGCTCAAGAAAAGATTGGTCTACGAAACTGGATGATGCACTATGGGCCTACAGAACAACCTATAAGACTCCCATTGGGATGTCTCCATACCAACTGGTATATGGCAAGGCTTGTCACTTACCAGTTGAACTTGAGCATAGAGCATTTTGGGCTCTAAAAATGTTAAACTATGATGAGTAAGCTGCTGGAGAAAAGAGATTAATGCAACTCAATGAGCTAGAGGAGTATAGAAATCAAGCACATGAGAATGTAAAAATCTACAAAGAGAACACAAAAAGGTGGCATGACCAAAAGATAGCAAAAAGGGAGTTCACTGAAGGACAGAAGGTGTTACTCTACAACTCAAGACTCAAGTTCTTCCCTGGGAAAATTAAGTCTCGATGGTCAGGACCTTTCACCATACTCAAGGTGTTTCCTTATGGTCATGTGGAGCTCATGAAAAACAAGACTCAGAGAACTTTTACTGTCAATGGCCATAGACTCAAGCACTACTTGGGAGGCTCCTTAGAGGAGCAGAGAGTGAGCTACAAGCTCAGCTGAAGATGAAGGAATGTCAAGCTAATGACAATAAAGAAGCGCTAGTTGGGAGGCACCCCAACACTTTATCCTTTTTTATTTAATTGCCTTTCTTTGAGTAGTTTAAACTCTATTGCTTTAGATAGTTTAATTTTTGGTCTCACTTTGAGGTTACAGTATCAAATTAGGATTAGTTTACAATTGTATGTTAGAAAGTTTGATATTAGCTTTGGAAGCTAGATTTTCTTTACACTCTTTTATTTCTTTCTATTTTGGAACTGCAACTTGATGAAGGCATAAATCATGATGAGTGAATGGGCTGAGAACTAGCTAAACTGCTAAGTTTGGTGTGGCCTCCCACCCACTTAATCTAGGCTTACAAACAATTAATAGCCTGATTTTGAAGAGTAAGCCCAGAGATTAAGTTTGGTGTGGCCACCATCAAGGATCACCTAGCAGCCCAAGTCACCTAATTTGAAAGCACTTAATGCTTTGGGTAAGAATATGAACGTGGTTTAATGAGTTCAGAGGAATTGGAATAAAAAAATGAAAAGATTGATGATTACTCCATTCTTATGAACACATTAAATACACAATGATGGAACCAATTTATTAAGATTTCAAAGAATTAAGTTTGGTGTCCCAAGGGACACCCATCAGTTGCAATCCAAATCACTCTTGATGAGAAGGAATGTGAAGGGGTTCTTTTGTCATTACTAATAGGTTCAGTTTCAATTTCAGGAGAAAAGATGGGGCCCACATGGTAAATGATGAATGGACTTTTGTTGATATAAAATTTCACGAATGAATGAATTCTCGTTGCAAGTATAGTTTCTAAACAAACAATAATCCTTTCATACAAAAATTGTGTTTGTCACAAGTACAAACCCCTAAATTTTATAAACCTAAGTATTTAAACCTCGGGTCGTTCTCCCTAGGAATTGCAACAAAGTGTCTTGTTATTGGTTATGAGATACTTTGGGATTTTTTTTTGAGATGATGGACAAGAAATATAAATGGCAAAGGAAATAAACTAACAAAAAGGTCTTGGCAAGGTTAGGTGGTCAATGATCTCTATCCTAATCACTAACCACAACATGAGAATTGGCAAGGATCAATCCCACTAAGTTAACCCCTAACTAATAGTAGAGGAAAGTCAAGTGAGCTATATCAATCCAAGTTCATAAGTCCTAGTTCTACACCTAATCAATTGGTGAGATCTAGCATTAATGGCTCCCAATTGTCAATCACTTGGACATTAGTGACTCAAGAGTTCCTAAGTTACCTTCCCAAGCCAAGAACACAAAATTCTACTCTAAAATCCAACCAAGCATTTTATCAAACACTTGGAAGGCATAAAAGGAAAAGATAGTAAAATTGCAAGGAATATAAATCTACACTACTCAATTGCAAGGAATTAAACAACAATAAAGCAAATAAATGATAAAAGAATATGAATCATAAATTGCATTAGAAGAAAATAGAAGGGAGAGTGCATCAACAACAAAGCAAGCAATTACAAGAATGAAATACAAAATTAGAGAGAGGAAGAGTAGAGGAACAAGAAATTGTAAAAGAAAAGTAAATCAAAGCATGAATTAAACCTAGATCTAAGAAATTCTAATCCTAATTCTAGAGAGAAGAGGGAGCTTCTCTCTCTAGAAACTAAGCTACATGATGCTAACACTTCAAACAATTACTTCCCCCTTTGCCCAAGCTTGAATTCTGCATGAAATAGCATTAGAAATGAGTTGGGTTGGGCCTAAAGTGCTTCAGAAATCGTTGGGGGCGATTTCACTTTAGTGGACCACGTGCACAATCGGCGCGCACGCGTACATGGTGCGTGCGCGCCCCTTAACGCAAAGCAACATATAGCAAATTTTATATCATTTTGAAGCCCCGGATGTTAGCTTTCCAAAGCAACTAGAACTGCCTCATTTGGACCTTTGTAGCTCAAGTTATGGTCGATTGAGTGCAAAGAGGTCGGACTTGACAGCTTTACGATTCCTTCATTTCTTCATGAGTTCTCCCACTTTGTATGCTTTTCTCCTCACTTCTTCCATCGAATACTTGCCCTATGAACCTGAAATCACTCAACAAATATATCAAGGTATCAAATAGAATTAAAGTGAATTGAATTTAGCTATTTTAAGGCCTAAAAAGCATGTTTTCACATTTAAGCACAAATCAAGGGAGAATTGCAAAACCATGCTATTTCATTGAATAAATGTGGGAAAAGGTGATAAAATCCCCCAAATTAAGCACAAGATAAACCACAAAATTGGGGTTTATCAAATCTCCCCACACTTAAACTAAGCATGTCCTCATGCTAAAATCAAGAAAGAAGCAAAGGGACATCAACATTTATTCAATGCAAACTAACTACATGCAACCTATCTATATGCAATCTATTTACATGAATGCATCCACTTAGTCAAAATAAATCAATTTCCAAGAATACATATACAAACACAAGGGCTAAGGCAATAGCAATCACTCAACCCACAATTGAATTGAATTATTAAAAAGATTTTACAAACTTGCAAGAAAAGAGATTATCATGGGTGGAAACATGTAACTGAGCGATCGAACCCTCACCGGATGTATATCCGCTCTAGGCACTCAAGTATATGGGGTTGATTCACTCAATTCTCCCCTAATAATGTTTTTCAAGATTTGTTTTTCATCTAACAATCAACAATTATTTCATGCATGCATACAAATATCATGAGGACTTCCCATAGGTTGTAATGGGGTTAGGGTCAAGGTAGGATGCATATGGTCAAGTGGGCTTGAGATTTGAATCTTTGATTAATTTAAACTTCCCACCTAACCTATGACAATCTATACAATTCTAAACAAACCTAACTATCTATTCTTCACTTTTTCACACACTTATGCATTCTCTTTTTGATCACCACCCATATGCATTAATTTTTACTTATTTTCTCTCTCTTTTTTTATTATTATATTTTTTTTCATTTAATTTTTTTCTTTTCAAACTGAAATATATATACAAGAACATCAATGCATATGGTTTACACATGATTAATACATGAGTATGTACCCAATTCCCAAGATTTTTCAGCAAAAACATAAACACACTTTTATCTCTACCCAATGTTCTCAACTATTCCAAAATCAAATGATGAACACTCTCACTAGCCTAAGCTAATCAAAGATCCAAACAAGGGACATTTATTATTTTTCACTTAGACTTGTAATTTGCTACAATTAAGAACAAATTGGTTAAGCATAGGCTCAAAATTGGCTAACAATGGAAGATAGAAGGTAGGCTATTTGGGTAAGTGAGCTATTTGAACAATGGCCTCAATCATGTAAATGCATGTATACACAAAATAATGGACATATAGAATTAAACAAATCAAAGATTACAATCATAGGAAGAGAATAATGCACACAAGAATAAAAATAAGTGGTTATATATGATGTAACCACACAATTAGGCTCAAATCTCACATGCTTGTGTTCTTAGCTCAAAAATCATGTTCCACAAAGTATATAATTCAAGCAAGTTCTAAAAAAAATTTTTTTTTCAATCAATTGGGGTGTCCTATAGATAAAATCCTTGGAAAATATCATGATTTTGACTAAGCTTATTATATACATATGCAAAATAAGAAAGTGCAACTAAGAATCCTAAAATGAAATGCAAAAGTGTTGGGATTAGAAACTTGTCACCCAAAAACGCTGAGTGGTCGGACGACCTCCCCACACTTAAAAGTTTGCACTGTCCTTGGTGCATCCAAAGATGAACAAGGGGGTATGGCGACTTTCCTAGTTGCTACCTTCAGCTGGTAGGTCAACCGATGCTGCATGTTCTTCTCTCGCTTCCGTTTTTGCTTATGATGATTCATCCTGAACATAAAAAGCAGGAGATAATAAGACAAGTAAATGCACAAGCAAGGAATCATGGATTGTTGGAATGAGGTAAATCACTAGAATTGAGTGAATGAATTGGTGTGACAATAATGAAAAATAAGTGTGTGGGTCCTAACTTGCATGCGGTTTAGAACTCACACCCTAGTGTTAAAAATCATGTCACAATTATACAAAAGAAAACATGCATTTCACTCATTCTAGTGTGCTTGAAATACATTAAAATATTTGTAGGTTAAGTCAATCACACAAGTAGTGAAGAGGCATGAAAGCATTCAAGCAATCAATCAAGAAATTGTGAAATTGGATAATGCATGGACATTGATTGATGTGTAAGTAAATTTGATGAACAAAATGGTCTAGAGAGCTCACACATCAAACAATGACACATATTGAAGTTTTTGCAACACTTAAGTGACATAGAGGTAAAACACATGGATGCTATGGAACTTAGGAAAAAGGATGTAGAAGTGGGAATCAATCACATAGCAAGCATGGCCCACAAAGCTTTACAAAGCTCAAAAATATGTCACTAGGTAAGCTTTCGATCCAATCTCACAATTCCACAATCTCAATGCATGAAATAAGTGACGTGAATAAGGGTAAACCATAAACAAGCATCACCTAAAAAAATCAATGATAATATACAATTGCCCAACAATGGATGATGAATGCATGGTGGCCAAAACATGCAATTCAAAAGAGTTAAGAAGCATGAAAGCAATGTAACATGTACTTGGTATTCAAAAGCATTAAACATGAAAAGTTCCGAACCAAGTAACCAAATATGACCTCAACAAAGAATCCAACAATGACAATTAACATCAATGATGTTAAACTAACATCCTATCAATAAGCAGCAGCAGTAAACAGTAAATAAGATTAGTAATCCAACACATATAATGGAAAACAAAAATTAAACAAAATAACTAACTAAAAGATATAGTATTATATGATGCTTGGTAGTGTTGGATGATGATTGAAGGGTGGAAAGAGAAGAGAAGAAGGAAAGAAATGGAAAGAAGAGAAGAAAAGAAGGTGAAACAGGGCAATCTACGCGTGCGCGTCATGTGCGCGTAAGCGTGGATTGATGAAATGGAAGCGACGCGTATGCGTACAGTGCGCGTACGCGTGCATGGCAAAGCAGAGAGTCGACGCGGACGCGCAAGGTACGTGTGCGCATGCCCTGGGGCACAAAGTTGGCACACTTCAGGCACAACTCTCGGGTGAATGTATGGGAAGTGGAAAAATCAATCCACGCGTACGCGTACATGACGCGTGCGCGTGGATGGCCAGAATTGCTTGATTCACGCGTACGCGTGGAGTGCGCGTGCGCGTGGGTGGTGCTCTGTTTTTCAAAATTTTTCTATGTTTTTGCACCAAACAAAGCATTCCAAACCTTCAAACAACTACCAAAACATCATAAAACCTTATTTAACCTACTAGACTACCAAACAAACTTAACAAATCAATCAAAACATGAGATTAAACCTATTTTACCAATATGTACAAAAGGGAAAATGAAAAGATGTTGCCATGGTAGCGTGTCTCCCACCTATCACTTTTGTTTATTGTCCTTAAGTTGGTCTTATGGGGAGCTCTTCATCAAGGTGGCTTGTGCTTGAATCCATCCTTGAACATCCACCAATGCTTGGACTTCCATTGTGCTTCATCATTCAAAGTTAATAACTCCAAGCTTTGATGGAGTTCTTCACAAACCATAGGCTCCCAAAGTTGATCTTCCTTGTGCGATCTGGGATCCCACACTTTGTTTTCACACCCGTCCTTGAGTTGATCATGGTGGTTTCCTCCGGGTGGCAAGAGAGATGAATCCTCATGGAAGCACCAAACTATCCTCCTAGACCCATCCAATTGAGTACTAGTCCAACCTTTACTTCTTGAAGCTTCAACCATAATGAGCCTAGACTTACAACACCAACCACGAAACATCTTTCTTTTACTCTTTATCCCACAAAGCATCCTAAGTTGACCATTCGTTTCAAGTAAGCCATATTGGAGTGAGATAATAAAGATAATAGAAATGAGTTTCATCCACTCAAATGAAGGTGTAGATGGCAACCTAGGCAAAGGTGATTCCAAGGGTCTTGACAAGGCGTATTCAATTCCCATCCTCCTTTTTCTAAGGACTTCCACCTCTCCACAAGATCTCTTAATTTCAATCCTTTGTTCAACAATTTTATCTAAACATTTTCCCTTACTCAAATTATAAATAGGAGGATGAGAGAGATTTACCTCCACACTGCTTTCAAATCCAATGAGGGAAGGTTCTTCATGTTCAAAGGATTCTTCACCACTAAGACTTGGTGCTTGATCTTTCTCACCAAGGGAACTCAATTCTTGCTCTATCCTATCCGATTCTTCATAAGGGATATGCCTCAGAGGTTGTGCACATCACCCCTTAGCATCAAATTCAATCATTTTGGAGGAGTTTTCTTCAATCCTAGATTCCCAAGGTGGTTCCGCATTTTCTAAGTCTTCAACCACTTCTTTCTCTTTTTTCAATAATCTCTACCTCCTCCTCTTGTTGCATTTCTTGCTTTAACTCCTCTTCTTCACCTTGGAGCTTCAAGTTTACTCCCTCACTAAGCTCCTTCGTTGCTTCTCCACATTCCACAATGGAAGTGCCTTGATCGCATAGGCTTAGGCGGGATGAGACTTTGTTGCCAGTTGCTTCTACCATGATAGCCATTTTTGGTCTTAACTCCTCAAATTTTTTTTATCCTCCTCGTGTTGCCTTAAGACGTGAGATTCAAGATCCCTTAATTCTAGCATAAAGGCTTCATCTGGGGGTGATAGTGGAAGAGAGGGTTCATTGTTTGAGGGAAAGGTATTATAGTCAGAAGGTGGTTCTTTTAGGTAAAGTTGTGGTTGAAAGTTTTCATGTATTGGAGGTGGTTCATCTTGGTAATAATATGGAGGGGTTGGCTCTTGAAAATGTTGACGTTGGAATGGTGGTGGCTCTATATGTGGTTCATATGGCTCATATGATTGTTGGTAGGATGGATATGGATTAGGGTCATATGAAGATGGTTGGTGAAAGGTGTCTTGTGAGTATGGTTGATGGCTATGTTGAGGATATGGCTCATAGGTGTATGGTGGTGGTTCTTGGAAGTCACAAGGGAATTCACTATAACCATTGATTTGGTATGCATCATAGAATGACTCTTCTTCATAGTGCATTGGTGGAGGTTATTGTCAAGAGGATTGATCATATGCATATGGCTCCTCCCACCTTTGGTTATCCCATTCTTGATATACATCTTTATTAAGGTTCCCATTTCCTACAACATAGTTGTAATCACACTCATAGCAAAAGTGAGAATTCATAGTGAAAAGTGAAAATAAGAAACAAAAGCTAATAAGAAATAATGAAACAAAGTCCTAAAACTAGCAAAAACTAACAAGCAATCCAAAAATCAAGCTATTCACAATATTCACATATATACAATAACCAATAACATAACACCATTGCAAATCCCCGGCAACGGCGCCATTTTGATGAACGGACTTTTGTTGATATAGAATTTCACAAATGAATGAATTCTCGTTGCAAGTATAGTTTCTAAACCAACAATAATCCTTTCATACAAAAATTGTGTTTGTCACAAGTACAAACCCCTAAATTTTATAAACCGAAGTATTTAAACCTCGGGTCGTTCTCCCTAGGAATTGCAACAAAGTATCTTGTTATTGGTTATGAGATATTTTGGGGTTTTTTTTTTGAGATGATGGACAAGAAATATAAATGGCAAAGGAAATAAACTAACAAAAAGGTCTTGTCAAGGTTAGGTGGTCAAGGATCTCTATCCTAATCACTAACCACAACATGAGAATTGGCAAGGATCAATCCCACTAAGTTAACCCCTAACTAATAGTAGAGGAAAGTCAAGTGATCTATATCAATCCAAGTCCATAAGTACTAGTTCTACACCTAATCAATTAGTGAGATCTAGCATTAATAGCTCCCAATCGTCAATCACTTGGACATTAGTGATTCAAGAGTTCCTAAGTCACCTTCCCAAGCCAAGAACACAAAATTCTACTCTAAAATCCAACCAAGCATTTTATCTAACACTTGGAAGGCATAAAAGGAAAACATAGTAAAATTGCAAGGAATATAAATCTACACTACTCAATTGTAAGGAATTAAACAACAATAAAGCAAATCAATGATAAAAGAACATGAATCATAGATTGCATTAGAAGAAAATAGAAGAAGGGAGAGTGCATCAACAACAAAGTAAGCAATTACAAGAATGAAATATAAAATTAGAGAGAGGAAGAGTAGAGGAACAAGAAATTGTAAAAGAAAAGTAAATCAAAGCATGAATTAAACCTAGATCTAAGAAATTCTAATCCTAATTCTAGAGAGAAGAGGGAGCTTCTCTCTCTAGAAACTAAGCTACATGATGCTAACACTTCTAAAAATTGCTCCCCCCTTTACCCACGCTTGAATTCTGCATGAAATAGCATTAGAAATTAGTTGGGTTGGGCCCAAAGTGCTTCAGAAATCGCTGGGGGCGATTTCACTTTAGTGGACCACGTGCACAATCAGCGTGCACGCGTACATGGTGCGTGTGCACCCCTTAACGCTAAATTACATATGGCGAATTTTATATCATTTTGAAGCCCCGAATGTTAGCTTTCCAACGCAACTAAAACCGCCTCATTTGGACCTCTGTAGCTCAAGTTATGGTCAATTGAGTGCGAAGAGGTCGGATTTGACAACTTTACGGTTCCTTCATTTCTTCATGAGTTCTCCCACTTTGCATGCTTTTCTCCTCACTTCTTCCATCCAATACTTGTCCTATAAACCTGAAATCACTCAACAAATATATCAAGGCATCGAATGGAATTAAAGTGAATTGAATTTAGCTATTTTAAGGCCTAAAAAGCATGTTTTCACATTTAAGCACAAATCAAGGGAGAATTGCAAAACCATGCTATTTCATTGAATAAATGTGGGAAAAGGTGATAAAATCTCCCAAATTAAGCATAAAATAAACCACAAAATTGGGGTTTATCAGTAAACAACCCACAAAGCAAGGAAGTCAAAGTGTACTTGCACTTTGGAACTCAACACACGCAGAAGACATGTGAGAAAAGAGTTGGCACCTCTTCCCACGCTAGGCGCCACTCCCCAAGTGGAAAAATATTTAACCCTTTTCAATTCCCACCCTTCGTACCACACCATTCACCCATTATAAAAGCCTCACCTCCCCATCTCCTCTCTCACTTCAACAACCCCCAATTACACACGAATAGCATACACCCGTCACCTTCCTTTCTCTTATCATCTTTTACCATCTTTTTCCCTTCTTTCTTTCTTCTTTTTTCTTGATTAGGACAATCAATGGATAAATGTAAGAAAAGTCAATAAAATCCACCTAATTAAAGTAAATAAATACCATGAAATATGGATTCATCACATCCCCACACTTAAACAATAGCATGTCCTCATGCTATACCAAAGGAAGATAAGAAGGGGAATCAACAATTATTCAATGTAACTAACTATATGCAATCTACCTATATGTACGTAACTATACTATCTAGCTATATGTATGTATTTAATTAATCTAATTAAATCAATTTCCAAGAAAGCATCTATACACAATCAAGGGCTAAAGCAATTATAACCAAATCCTATTCACAATTGAATTGAGTCATAAGGAATTTAAGCAAACTTGCAAGATAAGCAATAATCATAGGTGAAAATATGGAATTGAGTGATTGAACCCTCACCGGATATGTATATGCACTCTAATCACTTAAGTGTCTAAAGGTCAATCTACTCAATTCTCCTCTAATCATGCTTTCTAAAGTTTGTTCTTCATCTAACTAATCAACAAATACTTAATGCACATATGCAAATATCATGAGATCCTTTCAAGGTTGTAATGGGGCTAAAGTTAAAGGTAAGGATGTATATATGGCTAGGTGAGCTTGCATTTGAATCTTTGATTCACCTAAATTATCACCTAACATACACACAATTGTGGTTATTAATTTATTTTTTTATAATAATAATAATAATAATCAACAAGATAAACATATTATCTTCTAACTAATAATAAAAGTGAAACACATTTTTTTATAAATTATGCACGATGAATAGCATTTTAAGAAAAAAAATTAGGACAACCCTAAAATTTAATCCACATATACTAGACATACACAACTCTCACTTCCAATTGGTTGCAACTCTTTATCCTTCCAGAATTAGGAGTTATAGTCTTACAAAGCCATTGATTTAAAAAATAGAATCTAATTTTTACTGCATAATGTATCATAATTCAAAATTTATATATTTTGAACCACAACTCCAATAATTCTAAAATTTTATGATAATAAACTAAAACCACCAAAATTTACTTTAAAATTAGTTTCGTTTAAAAATTTAACTTGCAGAAATAACAGTAAAGCAAATAATTTGCTGCCTGATTTGAAAATTTTGCAAAAAGACAGTTTTAACGACCAAACTTTAAGAATTCACCATAAGTTTTATACTTAAGAAATAACTTTGAAATTTTTCAGCCTAGTCCTAGACACTTCAATATCCGCTCCAGATTTCATCCCACATAATTATGATCATCATCGAGTTAGTTACAACCTTTCAAAGTTGCTGACTCCTTTTAAAAGTAATGCAAAAAATCAGATTTCGCATTCCAACTTTAAAAATTCATAATTAATTCTCCAATTAATACGAACTTCTCAAAATTAAACTGTAGCAACTATACTTATTCTAGTTTACTCAGCATTTAACCCGATATAGTTTCGTTCAATATCGAGTTATTAGTTTGTTTTCAAAGTTACTACTTTATTTCAGAAATTGGATCTCAAGAAAACGGTTTAACCTTTTAAATTTCAATCCTTCAACAACTCTCAAATTCAAATTCACACATCAAGTTAACAATCATTGCAACATATCAACTTATTTTTTCTGTCTCAACCAATATCGAGTTATTGTTAGTTTTTGCTAGCTTTAGGACTTTGTTTCATTAATTCTTATTAGCTTTTGTTTCCTATTTCTCTTTTCATTATGAATTCTCACTTTGGCTATGAGTGTGATTACAACTATATTGTAGGAAATGGGAGCTATAATGAAGATATGTATCAAAGATGGGACACTCAAAGGTGGGAGGAGCCATATGTATATGATCAATCCTCTTGGCAACAACCCCCACCAATGCACTATGAACAAGAGCCATTCTATGATACATACCAATCAAATGGCTATGGTGAGTCTCCTTGTGACTTTCTAGAACCACCACCATATGCTTATGAACCTCATCCTCAACATAACCCCCAACCATACTCACAAGCCCCTTTTTACCAAACACCTTCATATGACCCTAATCCTTACCCACCATACCAACAACCATATGAGTCATATGAGCCATACATGGAGCCACCACCATTCCAACCTCAACAATTTCAAGAACCACCTCCATATTATTACCAAGATGAACCACCTCCAATGCATGCAAATTTTCACACACAAGATGAATCTTATTTTCCACCACAACCCCCATGGAAGAATATTCATATCCATCGATCCAAGAGCAATATGATCCTAGTTATGCTTGCAAGTTGGAGCGAAAATGTAACGACCCAATTTTTGGTACGTCATGATCATACTAGAAACTGAGCGCTACTAACTTGTCTTCCTAATTATTATCAATTAATTATTATATGAGCCTGATTCGTTGTTAAAAACGTAGTTATTTTGTGAGGTACTTTTTTTTTTGAAAGCGTTTGGATTAAAAACAGAATGATTCATAATCAATTCAAAAATAATAACAGATAAAACAGTTATAAACAACCACACTTATATACATCTCAACAGTTAATAACATTCGGTTATCCATCCTTTATTAGAGTAAAGATCTTTAGTTAGAACACCCCTAGATATAGCTAGATAATAACTATATACATATATATATATACATACAACATCATAGGCCCTGACCTGTTCAAGAAGTCCCTAAGCTGGCACCCAGGCTAGCCTAGAGTCTATACTCACCTAGTCCCTCTAAACCACTAAAGCGAGGGAAAGTACATTCTAAGTCTTCAAAACTCAAGTCAGGTGGAACGTCATCAAAAGGTGAAACATCATCTACTACTCCTCTGCACCATCAGTCATTGCCATATGACGTCTCTCTGGTACCTCATCAAGCAGCCACATAACAGAAATCTCGTACACATGATTTAAGTTAAAGTTTGCATACAAACGGGATGTAGACGTTAGCTAATCTCACAGTATATACATATAAACAGGAAACGGAGTTCACTCTAGACTCAGAAGACTACCTAGAGCGGAATCTTCTTTGTGGAATGATCATCAATGAACTACGGAAGGATACTCTTGCTTCCATCTGGAGGGGAAAAGGAGAGAGAAGGGGTAAGAATTGGGGAGTTCTTAGTAGGGCCGGGGTTATTAGTTACGTTCATTAATTCCGTGTTGTTTGGCAGACAAATAACAAAATATAGAGAAATAGTTAACAGAAGATAGATAAATAGAGGAAGTAGAGAAAATAGAAAACAGAACACAAACAGAAGAATATAAGAAAATAGAACACAGACATAGAGAATATAATACAAGCAAAGAAAGCATACATTAATACAACAATTATAATAGAGAAAATGCACAACCAAGTATGATGCATGTCTGTCCTATGCAGGCCATGAGCTCACGTGTCGGTTTACACCCTACATCCCGACATTACCTAGGAACTAGTCCTAGATATGGCTTATTCTCTGTAGGTGAACTTTGGCCTACAGGAATAGCACTCCCGTAAGTGAACTTCGGCTTACAAGAATAGTCTAAACACAACACAACAACTTTTTGTAGGTGAACTTCGGCCTACAGAAATGGCACCTTTGTAAGTGAACTTCGGCTTAAGAAATGGCACCCCTGTAAGTGAACTTTGGCTTATAGGAATAGCAACTCTCTGTAGGTGAACTTCGGCCTACAAGAGCAACACCCTGATATAGACAATTGATATTCACTGTAGGTGAACTTCGGCCTACAGGAATAACAACTCACTGTAGGTGAACTTGGGCCTACAGGACCTCTAAGGTCAACAGAAAAACAGCAGATGAATATACAAATATCTCTGGAGTTGCCTTAATGCAACAAATGACCTTTCAACAGGTCCTCTGTTTGTTCTCTATTCTCTTTATCATATTACTCTTTTCACTTTGTCTTTTTACTCTGCTCTGATTACTCTTTTCTCTGTATCTCTTCACTTTTCTCTAGTTACTCTGTTCTTTGTGTTTTCTTTACTCTGCTCTGATTTCTTTGCTTAACATATTTATTAAAGCTTATGTAAATTTCGGTAAGAATAGTATGCCTATCCCAAGTATAGGTCATTAAGTCTATACTGAAACAGTTTAACTTTTCATATAATACCTAACCCTAGGCGCAACTCAAGAACTAACTATGTTGCTCTTAGTCCGTTCACTAGTCTCTGTCTATTTTTCTGTCATTTAAACTTTACAGACTTTTTCTTCAATTTTTATCTCTTCTTTAACTTTTTATCTTTCCTTTATCTTTGCCTCACTACTATGTTATTGCCACTCCCTAAGTGTTTTATGAAGGTAATTATGAGATTCTGAGCTTAAAGTTGCCTTTCTAAAGCTTTTACGAAAAAAAGCCTTTTTCGTATTATTTTATTATTTTTATTAAATAATATTTTTAATTAAATATTATTATTTAATATTTTATTATTATTATTATTATTATTATTATTTTATTATTAAATTTTCGAAAATTAACTTTACTTTTACTTTTAACTTTGAAATTCACTTTTTACCACCCATAATTTTTAATATTTTTACTTTAACCACCCTAACTTTTAGAAATTACAAAATAACCCCCCACACACCAAAATATTTACTTCCTTACCCTTTTATGGATTAAAAAGGTGTTCCTCAATGTTCTTCACCACACTCAAAGTGTTCTTCGTGTTCTTCGTAAATTCTTCAGATTCTCTCTCTATTTTTACCCGTTTTTCAATCTTTTCAACAACCGATTTTTATCATAATTCAAAATAAATTAGCAGCCACCAAAACCCCATCTTTTCTACTTGATTTTACCACAAATTGAACGCCAATTTAAGGGTTAGGGTTTCGTTTTCAAGCTGCTCCAAGAACACAAACTCAATGCTTGAATTTCATCAAATTTCATCAAAATTTCATCAAATTTTCAACAAGAATCACTCATATAAATCACCAATTTCAAGCACAGCCAAACCATAACATAATCACACAACTCAAACACAATCAATCAAGATTAATTTTGTTAAATCCTACCTGGTTTTGCTGCTCCTAATTCGGTTATACTCTCAGGTGGTCCATAAGCACTTTTTCCTCCTAAATCACATCAAGAACAACTTTAAATCCACAAACCCTCCACTGACCAAATCTCACTTAGCATGTTAGGAAGAGATTTATCACCTTAGACTTACTAGAAATTAATGTTTCTTGGCCCTCAAGTCAAGTTAAGCATGATTCCTAAGGAAGAACATAACGAAAATACATGTTTAAGCATGTTTCCTTGAAACCGAATCAAAAGGGAGATGGTGCAGCCAGCTCACCATGGTTCCAGCCTTGAAAAGTCATATGGTTATGTAGAGAAAGAAGAGAGGATCATTTTGGTCGGATTAGAATTTTGATCTGAGTTTTAGTTCAGCAGAAATCAAGCTTTGAAGATTTGGAACTAAGAATTTTTCTCTCCTTTTTCTCTTGATGATTTTCGGCCACAATGAGCAAATGAGGCAGCCTTGGGGGTCTTGGGGGTGTAGGGTGAGTTGTGATTGGTTGGCTTCGAGGTGGGTTAAAATAATATTAAAATATCTCAGGTGTATAACTACTAAAACTAGATGTATCGGAACACTTGTAAAAACATCTCTAAAAATTATTTTCTGGGCTACTAGCATAAATAACACTAGTAACATATTTATTATGAGAATAAAACATGTATGATGAGGCATTAGCATTGCTAAATTCATCAAAGAGTGTTGGTGCAAAGCTGCACCAGTAAACTGTTAACCCGGTTAAACCAATTTCTTGTTTTTAACTAAAATAGACCAGCTAACCTTATAATATCATTCAAGCATCTTATAATACTACTATAATGATATTATTATAATATTATCTCTCTTCTTTCATGAATCATGTCCGGTTCGTCAAACAGAGACTATTTACGAAAACTAAAACCAAAACTCCTAACCGATACGGTTCAAAAACTAGGTTCTTCGTGATTGCGTTATAGAGCTTGTCTCAGAAGAGGTTCTATCTTAAAGATGACATAATAAAAATGAGGGTTGAGATGCTTGATGATACATCAGAGGTGTTCCCTTTATTGAACTTTCGGAGAAATCCGTGTCTTCAGAAAAGATCTCGTGTACTCGAAAAACGGGGTTGTTACAGAAAACCAAGAGATTGCCTCAAGGAAGAAATGGATCGACTTCAAGTAACCATGGAGTGTGTTGTGCAACAAGTGGAAAAATTGGAGAGTGTTGAACCACCACAACCCTACCAAGAAGAACCACTTTCCTATTATGAACCCTTTCTCCAAAATGATGAACCCTCCTATCCACCCCAAGCCCCAATGGATGATTATATCACTTTGCTATGTCAAGGGCAAGAAGAAATGCAAAGGGAGGTGTTAAAATTCACAGCCGCCTTAGATGAGGTAGCAAACCGATTAGCCTCCCAATGCTTGAACAACCCTCAAGAGCCTAGCATGAAGGTGAGATTGGAAACTCTGGTAGAAAATGAGGAACGTTGCTTAGTGATAGAACAATCAGAGGAAGCCATGATTGTTGAAGAAGAAGAAGTGGTTCAAGACCTAGGTGAAGTTGAACAAGAGGTGGGTTTCAAGTTTGAAAACACTTCTGCACCAAGTAATGTTGTTGATGATTTTGTGGAAGTTGTTGACCATTCTTCCATTGAGCTTGAATTTGATGTTGAGGAGGGTAATATGCAACCTCCTACACATATTATTGAAGATGAAAAATTGGAGGAAGTTGAGCAAGCGATAAGTCCTATTGTTGAAGTTAATTCCACACCAACTACTGTGCTATGTGAGATTTTTGAACCCTCCTCATTGTGTTGTGATGTTAAGGAGATTAGTTCTCTAACACATGACTTAGGCATTGAGGAATGTATAGAAGAAGTTGGTGAACAAGGAATTGACATTGAAAAAGCTTTCCAAGAGGTGGAGGTAGTCAAAGAAGAGCACAAGGGAGTAATGGTTGCATGCTCAAAGTTGAATAGTAACAGTTGGTGTAGAACCGAATTGCATGGGTCAAGGAAGTTGTTTGGAGGCTTCTTTGAGAATTCCAAGGCTAAACCACCCGGATGGGATAATGATGATCAACTTGAAGACGGGTGTCAAAACAAAGTGTGGGATCCCGGATCGCACAAGGGAGATCTATTTCGGGAGCTCATGGTTTGTGAAGAACTCCGTTAAAGCTTGGAGCTATTGATTTTGAAGAATGGAGCTTCTTGGAGATTCAAGCTTTGGTGGATGTTCCAAGATGAATTTAAGCACAAGCCACCTTGATGAGGAGCTCCCCATAAGTCCAACTTAAGGACAATAAACAAAAGTGCTAGGTGGGAGACACCTCACCATGGTAAAATCTTTTCGTTCTCCCTTTTGTAAATATTGGTAAAATTAGTTTAATTTTATGTTTGGTTAGTTTGTTGAGTTTATTTGGTACTTTGGTATGTTAAATAAGGTTTTATGGTATTTTGGTAGCTGTTTGGAGGTTTGGAACGCTTGGTTTGGTGCGAAAACATGAAAAATTTTGAAAAACAGAGCATCAACCCACGCGTACGCGTGCCTTACGCGTACGCATGATTCAATCATTCTTGACCATCCATGCGCACGCATTACCCACGCGTACGCGTGGATTCAAAAATTCCACCCCCAATCCAAATTCCAAAGAGTTATGTCTACACTGCGCCAACATTGTGCCTAAGGCACAATCAACCCATGCGTACGCGTGCCTCACGCGTACGCGTCGCCTCTCTGGTTTGCCGTGCATGCGTATGCGTGACCCACGCATACGCGTCGCCTCCATTTTGCCACCACTTATGCGCACGCGTCACCTACCCATACGCGTAGATACCCTTCCTTCACTACACTTCTTTTCTTCTCCTCCTTCCATTTCTTTCCTTCTTCTTTCTTCTTCCCTTCTCCTACCCCTCATCCAACACTACCAAACACCATTTATAACCATTCTTTTTAGTTAGTTGGTTGTTTAGTTAGTTAAATTCTCATTTAATTTTCTATTTTTAATAAGTGTTGGATTATTAATTTTGTTTACTGTTTATTGCTACTGATTATCGATGAGATGTTAGTTTAACAGCATTGTGTTAATTGTAATTGTTGGATTCTTTGTTGAGGTTACAATTTATTACTTAGTTTGGAATTTTTCATGTGCAACCTTTGTGAATACCAAGTGAATGATATTGCCTTCAAGCTTCTTAAACCTTTTGAATTGCATGATTTGGCCACCATGTGATTTGAACTCTTTTCTTTGATTAGGCAATCTCTTGATGGATGTTGTGCATTTATTTTAATGCATTGTATTTCATGATCATATGCATCCATATGTTTTTGGCTTGAATGCTTTCATGCTTCTTTATTGCTTGTTTGGTTGTCTTAACCTATAAGTTTAAAGCATCTCAAGCACGCTAGGATGAGTGATGTGCATGCTTCTTTTGTGACATCACCTTTCTTGCTCATGTGTGTTCTAAACCGCGCGCAATTTAGAAGTCACACACCTATTTTTCATTAATGTCACACTAATTCACCCACTTCATTCTAGTGATTTACCTCATTCCAACAAGTTATGCTTCTTTGCTTTTGTATTTTCTTATCTTATGGTGTTATTTCTGTTTTTCATGATTCCTGCACCACAAGCAAAAACGGAAGCAGAGGAAAGAACATGCAGTAACCGATTGACCTACCAGCTGAAGATAGCAAATCGGCAAGTCGCTGTACCCCCTTGCTCATCTCAGAATGCACCGAGGATGGTACAAACTTTTAAGTGTGGGGAGGTCGTCCGACTAGTCGGCGTTTTTGGGTGATAAATTTCTAATTCCAACACTTGGTTTTTAGGATTTTTACTCGTGTTTTCTTATTTTTGCATATGTATACATAATAAGCTTAGTCAAAATAATGAAATTTTTCGAGAAAATTATCTATAGAGCATTGACATTCTAATTGATTTGAGTGAAAATCTTTAATTGAACTTGCTTGAATTATATATATATTGTGGATCATGTTTTGAGCTAAGATCACACAAGCTTGTGAGTCTTGAGCCTAATAGCGTGGTTACATCTTATAACCACTTACTTTCCTTCTTATGTGTAATTGTTCTCTTTCTATGATTGTAATCTTTGATTTGTTTGATTCTATATGTCCATTATTCCTTGTATTCATGCACTTATATGATTGAGGCCATCATTTCATTTAGCTCACTTGCCCAAATAGCCTTACCTTTTATCTTCCATTGTTAGCCAACTTTGAGCCACGCTTAATCCACTTGTTCTTAAATTAGCACATTACAAGCCTTAAAGCGAAAAATAGAAAAAGAAAGAAAAAGAAAAAAAAGAAAGAAATAAAAAGGGGACAAAATATCCCAAAGTAAAGTTCAATAAAGATCAATGCATATGTGTTGTGAAATGAAAAGGAAATGCATGAGTATGTGAAAAAGTGAAAAATGGGTAGTTAAGTTAGCTTTGAAATTGTATAGGTTGTTATATAGGTTAGGTGGGAAGTTTAAGCTTATCAAAGATTCAAATTGCAAATCCACTTGACTAATATGCATCCTACCTTGACCCTAGCCCCATTACAACCTATGAAAAGACCTCATGATAATTGTATGCATGCATTGAATAATTGTTGATTGTTAGATGAAGAACAAATCTTGGAAAGCATGATTAGGGGGGAATTGAGTGAATCAACCCCTAAACACTTGAGCGACTAGAGTGCAAACACTTTTAGTTAGGGTTCGATTGCTCAATTACATGTTTTCACCTATTTAGAAGCCTTGTGGGCCCAATCCAACTAATTTATGATGCTATTTAAGCCAAGGATTGAAGGGAAATTAACTTACTTTTGATCATTAGTTTAGTTTAGGTTAGTTTTAGAGAGAGAAGCTCTCACTTCTCTCTAGAATTAGGATTAGGTTTTAGATCTAGATCTAATTCTTCTTCTCTCTTCTAATTTTCCTTTTCCTTCCTTAATTGTTCTCTTGTAGTTATAGAATTCTTCTTCTCTTGTAATTCATTTGTATTGTTAGTTGTAGTTTATGCACTTTCTTTTGTAGATCTACATTTCTTCTTCAATGCAATTGGTAAGTTCTTTGTTGTTTCATAATTGTTTTCCTTTTCTATTGTTAATCTCTTACTTTTGTAGTTGTAGATTCCTTTAATTCTTGCAATTTACTATGCTTTTCTTTTGTGCTTTCCAAGTGTTTGATGAAATGCTTGGTTGGATTTTAGTATAGATTTTATCCTCTTGGCTTAGGTGGAGTAATTAGTGACGCTTGAGTTATCTAATTCCTTTGTTGATTGACAATTAGAAGTTGCTAATTGACTTGGATACCACTAAAGCTAGTCTTTTCCTTGGAAGTTGGCTAGGACTTGTGGAATCAAGTTGATTCATCCACTTGACTTTCCTCCATGGTTAGAGGTTAACTAAGTGGTAGCAATGGACAATTTGTGGTCACAATTGAGGAGGATAACTAGGATAGGACTTCTAGTTCTCATATCTAGCCAAGAGCTTTGATTAGTTGTTAGTTTATTTTCTTTGCCATTTATATTTCTTGTCTAAAATCTCAAAACCCCAAACATACTCCATAACCAATAACAAGAACACTTGCTTGCAATTCCTAGGGAGAACCATCCAAGGTTCAATACTTCGGTTTATAAATTTAGGGGTTTGTTATTTGTGACAACCAAATTTTGTATGAAAGGATTATTGTTGGTTTAGAAGCTATACTTTACAATGAGACTTCAATTGTGAATTCTAAACCGTCAAAAGTCTGCTCATCAAAGATTCAAATTTCAAGCTTACTTAACCATATATGCATCCTACCTTGACCCTAGCCCCATTATAACCAATGAAAAGACCTCATGATACTTGTATGCATGCATGAAACAATTATTGATTGTTAGACGAAAAGCAAATCTTGGAAAGCATGATTAGGGGAGAATTGAGTGAATTAACCCTAAACACTTGAGCGAATAGAGTGCAAACACATCTGGTGAGGGTTCGATTGCTCAATTACATGTTTTCCACCTATGATCATCACTTTTCTTGCAAGTTTGTAAAAATATTTAATAGCTCAAGTCAATTATGGTTTGGCATGGTTGTTAATACCCTTAGCCCTTGTGCATATATGTATTTTCGAGAATTGATTTATTTTGACTAAGCAATTGCATTCATGTAGATAGTTGCATATAGGTAGTTTGCATTTAGACTAGTTCACATTGAATAGATGTTGATACCCTTTGTTCTTTCTTGGTTTAAGCATGAGGACATGCTTGGTTTAAGTGTGGGGAGGTTGATAAACTCCATTTGTAGGGTTTATATTATGCTTAATTTAGGGGATTTTATGACCTTTTACCCACATTTATTCAATGAAATAGCATGGTTTCATGATTGTCTCCTAATTTGTGCTCAAGTGTGAAAACATGCTTTTTAGGCCCTTAATTGTTTAATCTTGATTTACCTTTCATTCCATTAGATGCCTTGATATGTTTGTTAAGTGATTTCAGATTTAGGAGGCAAAGATTGGATCAAGGGAATGAAGGAAAAGCATGTAAAAATGGAGAACTCATGAAGAAATGAAGGAATCGAAAAAGCTGTCAAGCCGACCTCTTCGCACTTAATCGATCATAACTTGAGCTACAGAGGTTCAAATGATGCAGTTCTAGTTGTGTTAGAAAGCTAACATCCGGGGCTTCAAAATGATATAAGATTTGCCATAGTTGTATCGCGGATAGGGGTGCGCACATGCATGGTACATGTACACGCCGATGGTTGCACATGATTCACTTAATGCAACTTGTGGCCAGCGATTTTAGAAGCCTTGTGAGCCCAATCCAACTCATTTCTGATGCTATTTTAGCCAAGGATTGAAGGGGAATTAACATACTTTGGATCATTAGTCATAGTTTAAGTTTTAGAAGTAGTTAGAGTTAGTTTTTAGAGAGAAGCTCTCACTTCTCTCTAGGATTAGGATTAGGTTTTAGATCTAGATTAGAAATTCTTAGATCTAGGTTTAATTCATACTTTGATTTACTTTTCCTTTACAAATTTTTTGTTCCTCTACTCTTCCTCTCTCTAATTTTTTATTTCATTCTTGTAATTGCTTACTTTGTTGTTGATGCTCTCTTTGTTCTTCTATTTTCTTTTAATGCAATTTGAGGTAATTCATGTAGATCTTGTTCTCTTTAATTATTGTTGTTAATTCTTTGTAATTAGTTGTTGTTAGATTTTGCTCTTGTTGTTGATTTACTATGCTTTCCTTTTATGCCTTCCAAGTGTTTGATAAAATGCTTGGTTAGATTTTAGAGTAGAATTTTGTTTCTCTTGGCTTGGGAAGGTAACTTAGGAACTTTTGAGTTAATAATGTCCAAATGATTGACGATTGGGAGCCATTAACGCTAGATCTCACTAATTGATTTGGTGTAGAACTAGGACTTATGGACTTGGATTGACATAGCTTATTTGACTTTCCTTTATTAGTTAGAGGATGACTTAATGAGGTTGATCCTTGCCAATTCTCATGTTGTGGTTAGTTATAGGGATAGAGATTCTTGACCACCAAACCTTGCCAAGACCTTTTTGTAGTTGTTAGTTTATTTTCATTGCATTTTACATTTCTTGTTTCCTATCTCAAAAATCCCAAAACATAACTTATAACCAATAACAAGAACACTTTATTGCAATTCCTAGGGAGAACGTCCCGAGGTTCAATACATCGGTTTATAAATTTAGATGTTTCTTACTTGTGACAAACAATCTTTTGTATGAAAGGATTAATGTTTCTTTAGAAACTATATTGCAACGAGAATTTATTGTGAATTCTAGGCCACACAAGAACCCACTCATTAATAGGATCCCCTAAATTCCGCATAGGATGCACCACTAAATAGCGGTGCATCAAAGGCCTTAGTGAAGGCGTGCCACTTGAAACTTAAGGCATGGCACGCCAGCTTTGCTCGCACCAGGGGCGTGCCACTTGAATCCTGGGCGTGGCACGCCAACTCACTAGGCCAAAGGGCAATACTCATGCTTTATCAAGGGCGTGGCACAGCAGCCTTCGCGTGGCACGCCAGTTCAACCTTCTAGAAAAGAGATTAAGGATCCCATTGAAGGCATAGCATGCCAGCCCAGGGCATGGCACGCCAGTTTATTTGGCCAGAAAAGAAAGATGAAGAATTCAACAAGGGTGTGGCACGCCACTGCTGGGCGTGGCACGCCAGTTATGCTGTCCAGAATAGAAGAAGGAAGGCTTGCTAGGGGCATGGCATGCCAGTTCTAGGCGTGCTACGCTAGTTCATATTTTCAGAGAGGAAGAAGGGAGAAGCACAGTGGGCATGCCACTTGAGTTCGAAGGCATGGCACGCCAGGCTAGCTGAACATGATGGGCGTGCCACTTGAGTTCGAAGGCGTAGCACGCCAGGCTAGCTGAACATGAGGAGCGTGACACTTGGAAGCCAGGCGTGGCATGCCAAGCCAAGCTGAGGAGCTAGGCGTGGCACGCCGCTCACATGCCAGGCACATGTCTCAATTTAATTAGTTTTTCCTTTAAGTTTCGATTGTAATTTTCTTTTCCTTTTCGTAATTTTTTTTCTAGTGGTAGGAGTAGTATAAATACCCCTTTGAGAGTAGTGAAAAAGGGGTTGGATTGGTTAGTTTGCAAAAAAAGGGAATTTGTTTAGTTTACCTTTAGACTTCACTTCATTTTCTTCCATCTCTTGTACTTTTCTCTGAGCTATGAGTAGCTAAACTCCCTCTCATTAGGAGAGGGAGCTCTGTTGTACTTGATGGATTAATGATAGTGAATTTCTTCTTCTTTTCATCTTTTCTTTGATTTGCTAGAAGGAATTTCGTTTCTCAAGTCTAGTGTTCAATCATATTGGAAAAGAGGTTGAATGCAATTTGGATTTTATGGAAACCTTGGAAAAAGGAAACATGGAACCATGCTTGAAATCCCTTCTCACACTTGAGTAGATCTGGGCTTTGGGATTGGATATGGTGATATGAAATTCACCCACTATTTGGATCTATGAGGATGTGTGGTATAATTAGGGACCAAGCTTATCTCTCTTCAGGAGCAATTAGACCAAGAAATTGGCTGATTATCAAGATTTGAGAGATTGAATCACCAAGGAATTGGGGTTCAATCAATCATGATTGCCAATAGGTCAATGAGTTGTATGATTAAAGATGAGATGATCTAGATTTGATCCAAAGAGAGCAACATCTCCTAATCCTAATGAATTTCCCCTATTCTTATCTTCCCTATTCTTTATAGCTTCCTTTAAATTCTGCTATCAACCCATTCCCATTTACAATTCAGTCATTTATGTTTCAGTAATTTACTTTCATGTTCTTTATAATTCTCCACTTTATTGCTTTCCTTTATCTTTAAGTCATTTACAATTCTGTCATTTAGAATTCTGCACCTAACAATTCTTCTTAATTAGCTTGACTAAATCACTCATTAACTAAAGTTGCTCAATCAATCAATCTCTATGGGATTCGACCTCACTCTACTGTGAGTTATTACCTGAGGACAATTTGGTATACTTGCCAAAGACGAATTCATTATATTCATTATATTTTGATATAGTGAATTTTTGGTTCATCAAGTTTATGGCGCCGTTGCCGGAGATTGATTTTGAATTGACAATGATTAAGTTGATGGGTATTTAGATTAAGCATTTTTATTTACTTTGTTACTTACTTTAATTTCAGTTCTTATTTTCTTTCCTTCTTTTAGCACTTGAATTTCTAGTTGTTCATTGTATATATATCCATTCTAATAAGAAGCACACTAATTTCTTGATGCTTTGCATCAACCTAAATTGACTTACTCACCCTTCTTCCAAAGAGGGTGATAATCCTTGTTTTAGATTTGGTTTTGTGTTGTATATGACAGGGAAGAGAGGAGCTACAATCTTCTACGATTCTGAACCTGAGAACACATTTCTAGATTGAAAAGAGAAGCAGTGGTAAAAGGCAAAAGGGTAGTTGGTGATGATGAAGAAGAAGAGAATCCAACTCAAAATATGGAAGGTGAAGTACACAATCATCAAGATAAAGGAGTGGGCAACCATGATCCCCCACAAGAAAGAAGAGTGCTAGGCTCTTACATTAATCCCAATCTTGGAAATTGTGGGAGTAGCATCTTGAAATCCACCATACATGCCAACAATTTTAAGCTCAAACCACAGCTAATCACTCTTGTTCAGAATAACTGTTCATTCGAAAAAAATGCTCAAGAAGATCCAAATCAACATCTAACCACATTCTTGAGAATCTGTGATACAGTGAAGGCTAATGGTGTTCACCCTGACACCTACAAACTATTTTTGTTCCCCTTTTCTCTCAGGGATAAAGCATCTAAGTGGTTGGAATTATTTCCAAAGGAGAGTTTGACAACATGGGATGATGTTGTGAACAAGTTCTTGGCAAAATTTTAACTTCCCCAAAGAGTCAACAAATTGAGAGCTGAGGTACAAACATTTAGACAACAAGATGGGGAGACTCTCTATGAAGCTTGGGAGAGATACAAAAAGTTGACAAGAAAATGTCCTCTGGATATGTTCAATGAGTGGGTCCAGCTGCACATATTCTATGAAGGATTGTCTCAAGAGTCAAAAAAGGCCCTAGACACTCTTCAGGAGGTTCTCTCAATAACAAGAAGACAATTGAAGAGGCCATAGACATAATAGAAATTGTGGCTAACAATGAGTATTTCTATGCCTCCGATAGGAACCCAAGGAGGGGAGTAATGGAGTTGAACCATATGGGTGCTCTACTGGTTCAAAACAAGGTGATCACAGCTCAACTAGCTGCTCTAACCAAGCAAATGAAGAAGAATCAAGTCTCAGCAATTAACACTCAAGCACCTATGCAAGAAGGAGATAGTCCAGAAGTTGAATGTGAATGGGAGCAAGCCAACTATGTGAACAACTCATCAAGACAACCATATGATTCCAATGCTGAAACATACAATCCAGGTTGGAAGAACCACCCAAACTTTGGGTGGAAAAACCAACAAAATCATAACCAAGACCATAAACCATATCACTCTAACTAATACAACAACCCCAGTCATCAATCTAACAATCATAGGCCCTACCACAACCTACACAATGCCCCTTATCACTCCAACCAACAACCACATAGCAACTATTCCCAAATGTATCATCCTCAGCCCCACAACCATGTGATGACAACAAAAACTTTGCAAGATTGAAGGCCATGATGGCACAAATGGCAGGGAATATTGCCACTGTTGCAGAGAGACAATTGCAAGCTGAAAAAAAGATAGATTCAATCCAAGACGAGGCTAGATCCAACATAAAGAACCAAGGGGCAGCAATCTCAAAACTAGAGTCACAATTAGGATATCTATCCGAGCAAATACTAATGCCTACAAACATATTTTCTAGGGACACCATGACCAATCCTAGAGGGAATGCAAGGCCATCACACTAAGAAGTGGGAAGGTGGTGAAGGAGACATCCTCAAGCCATAATTTGCAAGAAGAAGAGGTTGCAAATGACTCAGAAATCAAGAAGGAAGAAGAGACACATACTCCATGAGCAACTAAACCTCCATTGTTAAGGTTAGGAGCTCTGTCTATTGTATGGATTGATACTATTGTTTTTCTATTTTAATTCATGTACTGATTTATAATTCAAGAATTGTTTTCGTTCTTTATCTTATGAAGTTGGGTGGAACGGAAGTATGACCCTTGTTCTAATTGAGTTCTTGTATAACTTGGAAAAGCTCTTTACTTGAACAACAGCTTGAAAACACATTCTCTTAAATTTCTAATTATCTGGACTTAACGGGATACGTGACATATAATCCTTTTATATTTGGGTAATTAGGATTTTTGTGGCATATAAACTAGAATTGAACTTCATCCTCTAATTGGAATTAAATGACCAAGGAATTGGCGGTTGATAAAAGTTAGAGTAGACTAAGAAGGTCTAAGGAATTAGGGCTTAGTCATATGTAGTTTGCCATGAATTGAATCTTTCATGATTAAAATAGTTAGTAAGAAAAGTCAATCCGGAAAATAGATAACTCTGAAGTCTTAACTGTTTCTCCATATATTTTACAACCTGTTTACTGCTTGCTTTCTGATTTACTGAATTTACTGTTTAATGCTTTTGAACTCTTAAACACCATTTTCTGCTTGTCTAACTAAGTAAATTAATCAACCATTGTTGCTTAGTCCATTAAACCTCGTGGGATCGACCCTCACTCACCTGAGGTATTACTTGGTACGACCCGGTGCACTTGCCAGTTAGTTTGTGGTTAGAAATTCCGCACCAGATATTAGCATTGAAAAAGCACTATGTGATCTGGGAGCTAGCATCAACCTTATATCCTTGGCCATGATGAAGAGAACGAGAATTGAAGAAGACAAACCAACAAGGATGGCACTTCAACTAGCTGATAGGACATTCAAGTTTTCCCATGGATCGGTAGAAGACTTGTTGGTTAAAGTGGCAGAGTTCATCTTCCCAGCTGATTTTGTTGTGCTTGACATGGAGGAAGAGTCTAATGCATCAATCATACTAGGAAGACCATTCTTGGCAATAGCTGGAGCTCTAATTGATGTGCAAAAAGGAGAATTATTTCTAAGACTGCATGAGAAAAAGATGGTGTTCAGTGTTTTCACTGCAATGAGCTACCCCACGGAATCCATTGAAGAATGTATGATGGTGGACACAATGGTGAAGCTGGTTCAAGGAGTCCTAGAAGAAGAAATGTGAAGAAGCAATGGAGCAAGATCATCAAACATCATGTGGTGAACTACCACAAGAAATCATAGAAGGCTCAATCATGCTAGACAAGAAAAACAAGGAGAAGATGAAAGCACCAAAGCTGGAGTTGAAAACCTTACCCCCAAGCTTGAAGTATGCTTACTTGGGGAGCAATAACACATATTCAGTAATCATCAACTCAAGCTTGAGTGAAGAACAAGAAGAGAAGCTCATCAATGTGTTGAGGAAAAACAAGGATGCCATAAGATGGACACTTTTAGATTTAACGAGGATTAGCCCTTCAATGTGCGTACATAAAATCCTTCTTGAGGAGGATGCCAAGCCCTCAATACAAGCCCAACGAAGATTGAATCCAACAATGAAAGAAGTGGTACAAAAAGAAGTGCTGAAATTATGGCAAGCAGAGGTGATTTACCCCATCTCAGACAGCCCCTGGGTGAGCCCTATTCAAGTAGTCCCCAAGAAGGGAGGAATCACAGTGGTGCCAAATGAAAGAAATAAATTTTTACCAACAAGAACAGTGACTGGATGGTGCATGTGTATAGACTACAGAAAGCTCAATGAAGCCACAAGAAAGGACCATTTCCCTCTACCATTCATGGACCAAATATTGGAGAGACTTGTTAGACATAAATACTACTGTTTATTGAATGGATACTCAGGCTACAATCAGATTGTAGTGGATCCTAAAGACCAAGAGAAGACTTCTTTCACTTGCCCTTATGGTGTTTTTGCATATAGACGCATGCCCTTTGGTTTGTGCAATGCACCTGCCACATTCCAAAGGTGCATGCTATCCATATTTTCTGACATAATTGAGAGGTTTATCGAGGTTTTCATGGATGATTTTTCAGTGTTTGGTGACTCTTTTCCTAATTGCTTACACCATCTTGCCTTGGTGCTCAAGAGATGCCAAGAGACTAACCTAGTTTTGAACATGGAAAAGTGCCATTTTATGGTCACAGAAGGGGTAGTCCTTGGCCACAAAATCTCTAAGAAAGGCATAGAGGTAGATAGAGCCAAGGTAGAAATGATTGAAAAATTACCTCCACCTTGCATTGTCAAAGCAATTAGGAGTTTCTTGGGACATGCTGGGTTTTATAGAAGGTTCATTAGAGACTTTTCAAAGATTGCCAAACCTTTAAGTAACTTGCTTGTCTCTAATGTACCATTTATCTTTGATAGAGAATGCGTGCAAGCTTTTTATGAGCTTAAAAGCAAGCTCTCCTCTGCACCTATTATAGCACCACCTAGCTAGGACTTACCTTTTGAATTGATATGTGATGCATCAGATTCTGCTATTAGTGCTGTCTTAGGACAAAGGAGAGACAAGCTAGTGCATGTCATCTACTATGCTAGCAAGGTTCTCAATGAAGCCCAAAGGAATTACACCACCACAGAAAAAGAACTTCTTGCTATACTTTTTACATTTGATAAATTTAGATCTTACATCATCGGTTCTAAAGTCATTGTGTTTACTGACCATGCAGCACTTAAATACTTGTTAACAAAGCAAGAATCCAAGCCTAGATTGATAAGATGGATCCTATTACTTCAAGAGTTCAACATTGAAACCAAGGACAGAAGTGGAGCAGAAAATAAGGTGGCTGACCACTTATCAAGGATCCGACATGAATGAAATATACAGTCCTGGGGTAAATGAAAGCTTCCCGGATGAGCAATTGATAATGATTTAAGAGGCCCCATGGTTCGCAGACATAGCCAACTTCAAGGCCATTGGGGAGCTACCTTCCAACATCAAGAAGCACTTGAAAAGGAACCTCATCAATGATGCCAAGCATTATATTTTGGATGAACCTTACCTCTTCAAAAGGTGTGCTGATGGAATTCTAAGATGATGCATCTCTCATGAGGAAGGATAAGAGGTTCTTTGGCATTGCCATGGATCTATCTATGGAGGACATTTTAGTGGAGAAAGGACTGCAAACAAGGTGTTGCAATGTGGATTCTTTTGGTCTACAATATTCAAAGATGCAAAGGAGTTTGTGACAAGGTACAATGAGTGTCAAAGAGATGGCAACATACCCAAAAAGAATGAAATGCCACAAATATTCATCATAGAGTTGGAGTTGTTTGATATTTGGGGGATTGATTTCATGGGACCATTCCCACCTTCATACTCAAATAACTACATATTGGTGGCTGTGGACTATGTGTCCAAATGGGTAGAGGCTATAGCAACATCAACAAATAACAATAAAGTGGTGATTATTTTCTTGAGGAAGAACATATTTAGCCGATTTGGGGTTCCAAGAGCTCTTATAAGTGATGGGGGAACTCATTTTTGCAATAAGCAACTTGAAAAACTCCTTCTCAAATATGGTGTTAAGCACAAGGTAGAAATCCCGTACCATCCACAAACCAATGGTCAAGCTGAAATTTCAAATAGAGAGCTCAAGAGAATCCTTGAGAAGACTGTTGAGAACTCAAGAAAAGATTAGTCCAAGAAGCTAGATGATGCATTGTGGGCTTATAGAACAGCTTTTAAGACACCTATTGGCATGTTCCCATACCAATTGGTGTTTGGAAAAGCTTGTCATCTACTAGTGGAGCTTGAACATAGAGCATTTTGGGCTCTAAAGAAGTTAAACTTTGATAATCAAGCTGCTGGGGAAAGAAGATTGCTGTAGCTCAATAAGTTAGATGAATTCAAATCTCAAGCTTATGAAAATGCCAAGATTTACAAGGAGAAAACAAAGAAATGGAATGATCAAAGGCTGGCAAGAAGAGAGTTTGTAGAGGGTCAAAAGGTGCTATTATACAACTCAAGGCTAAAATTTTTCCCAGGGAAGCTGAAGTCAAGATGGTCTGGACCATTTATAATCATCAAGGCTTCTCCTTATGGTCATGTGAAGCTTATAGATGACAAGACACAGAGGACTTTCATTGTTAATGGCCACAGACTTAAGCACTACTTGGGGGACTCATTGGATGAGCAAATAGTGAACTATAACCTCAGCTAAAGAGGAAGGATCGTCAAGCTAGTGACGTTAAAGAAGCACTAGTTGGGAGGCACCCCAACATTCATATCCTTTCAATTTCAAGTTGTTAGATTAGTTTATGTTTAGTCACTTAGGTTGTGTGTTTTTCAGTTTTAGTTGTTAGTTGTTTAGTTTCTAGTTTCTTTAATTTGCACTTTAAAATTTTCTCTAGTTTGCTGAAAGTGCAACATTGCTTGCTACAATACATGATGTTGTTAATTGGGCTGAGGAACTAGCTAAAGAGCTAAGTTTGGTGTGGCCACCAACCCACTTATTTTGAGCTTACATAACACACAACCAAATTAATCTTAGGAAGTAAGCCCAAAACTAAGTCTGGTGTGGCCACCATCAAGAGAGATTCATGCGTACATTCAAGGTTCAGCGCAATTAATTAATATCCTAATGCATATAGTATATTGGTGGGGTGAATAAAATTGATAATTAATTGTGTACATATGAAATGGAAGTGGAAGAGTATGAAAGAATTAAATTTATTTCACTCATAATGTACACAATAAAGTTCAATCATTAGACCAATTACTGGCAATGAACTTAAGTTTGGTGTCCAAGAAACACACATTAAATGCCATTTAACTGGAGGAATCTGAAGCAATTTTTGTTCACTAATGAGGATTTGTAACTGAATTTTCAGGAAGAGATGGGGCCCACATGACATTGATTAATCATAAAGTTAAGGAGTCAAAGTGTACTTCACACTTTGGAACTTAAAAATCAAAAGAAAGCTGAACAGTTGGGGGTTGACGCCTCTCTCCACGCTGGGCGCTACTCCCAAGTGGGAAAACATTCAATTTTTGCTATCAATTCCCACCTTCCAGATCTCTCCTCTCACCTCTATATATTGCACTCACCCTTCCCTCTTCTCCACACTACAAACTTCACTACTCACAGTCGAAACCCTTCTTCTTCATCTTTTGCTTTCTTTCTTTCTTTCTTTCTTGCTTTCTTGATTGGGACAATCAAGTCCTAAGTGTGGTGTTGAAGCAAATCCTTGATTTGTTTTCTTTCTTTCCCTTCTTTCAACCCTCTTCATCACCCTTTTAACTCTTCTCATTACATTCAAATGGCACCACCAAAGGCCATCGGATTAAAGAAAAGAAAGACTAAGGAAGCTGGCTCTGGCTCCTCAAGTTACAATGAATTCAAGTTCCTCTCATTCTTCCACCAAAACCAGTTCTATGGGTGGGTGAGTGAGAGGCAAATAATCCCTGAAGTTGGCTTCCAACTAGGGAGAGATGAGCATAGGAAGATCAACATAGAAATCAACAATAAAGGCTGGAAACTCTTGTGCAACAGTATATTACAGATTAGCAATGTTAGTACCTAGTATGACACCAAGTGCAGCAGTAGACACATGCAGCACATAGTTTTATGAATTAAAACAATAATATATATAACAATCCATTCATCCATAAGCTCAAAAAGACAAAACCGCCATCCCAAGTCCTAACATCATAAAACAAAGGCAGCAAAAAAAATGCATATAACAAACTAGATAGCACAACAATAGAAGATCTGCAGAGTTTATAGAAACACACAACTCTATAGCATTCTAAAATATTTACATAACATGATATTGTGTGTATATATTCTAGTGAGGGGACGAATATATCTCTAATATGTTTTTACTAACCGAATTAGTTATTTCAATGCAACGAGTCAAACAACATTTTTACACATGTAAAAACAAAGAAATCAAATAATAATATTATATATGAGTCAAATAATTCCAATTGTCCTGGGCAGAAAGGCAGTGACAAATTAAAGAAACAAATTAAGGTACAAAAGCAAGCAGTTAGAGTTTAACCAAGGGGACTAGAAGGAAACAATCAACGTCAATGAAATCTGGAATATTATAATAAACTATATACTAATAATGAAAGTACTTACCCTTTTGCTTAATTAATATAAGTGATGACTACGCATCATGTTATGTTTTTCTATGCTTTTTCACCTTTAATTTTTATTAATCATGCTTAATTATTAAGTGTTTAGTGCTTAAATAGTATATTGCTTTGATCATTTGATTTGACATATTCTGCAGGATATAAGTAGAGAAAGAAGCAAAAAGCACAAAACAAGCTCAAAAGAATAAAGAAGAATTTTAGACACACTTTGAAGTTTGAGCACACCTTGGAGCCTTAGACCACGCTTTTAAAAGCGTGGCCCATGATTAAATCTAGGATTCTTGGCACTCCGTTTTTCTCAAAGAGCACTCTGTCTGTCTAAGCTATGTTCTTTACCAAAGAGCACTCCGTTCATTACTGATGGAGGCAGAAATCAGCCAATTAAGAAATTATAGTAAGAACAGCATTGTAAGTACAGTTCTTAACCGACAAAAATTCGCTTGTCAATTTAGAAGGGTTGTCACAAAATTAGAATGAAAATACTGGGAGTAGAAATCCCAGGTCGTCTCCCAACGAGTTGACAAAAGGGTACTATTTTATTAATCAGGAGTTCTTTGAGAAATTTTTAAGAGTTGAAGAACAGAAAAATAAAGGATTATGAATTAAAACAACGTAAATTAAAAGAGATTTATGTAATCAAATAAAAAGCCTTGACCGGGGGAATGATTAATTGGAAGTTCTATTCTTGTTGGAATTCTCTCAAGTGTAGTATCAAGTGGTTGTTGTTTTCACTTAGTTAACTGATAAACCACTATTTTATGATTTATATTGTGTTTAATTGTGTGATTTTATCATGATCCTTACCCATTTATTCATTAAATTAGCATGAAATTATAATCCCTTCCTGAATTTATAACATGTTTGAAAAATGCTTCCTAGAGACTTTAATTATGTATTTTTAGTTTCCCTTTATTCCATTTGATGCCATGATCTGTGTGTTGAGTGTTTCATACTTCATAGGGCATGGATGAGTTAGAGATTGGAAAGGAAGCTAGCAAAATGGAAGGAACACAAGAATTTGAGGAGATAACCAGCGAGAAGTGACGCGGTCACATGGCTCACGCAACCGCGCGAAGGAGAGCGAATCGCAATGACGCGGCCGCATGGCTCACGCGGCCACGCGGATTGGAAAAGCTCAGGCGACGCGGTAGCGTGGGCGACTCGAACGCGTGGCAAGGAAAACCGCGAATGACGCGTCCGCATGGATGACGCGATCGCGTGACATGTGCGATCTGCATAATCTGCAGACTTCGCTGGGGGCGATTTTGGACCTTATTTCGACCCAGTTTTCGGCCCGGAACAGCAGACTAGAGCCAGAGAATATGCAGAGACAAAGAACAACATTCATTCTAGACAGTTTACAGTTTTAGATCTAGTTTTTCCTCCTCTAGGTTTTTTCTCTCTAGGTTTTTCTCTCTAGGTTTTTAGAAATTTAATTTTTAATTGATCTTAGCATTGGAACATTGAGAAGAGTTATTTCCTCATCAAGACCTCGTCATTCTAGTTTGTTCTCTTAACTTGGTTTTATTCTTCCATGTTCTTTGCTTTGTTCAATTTTTTCATTTGAATACTTTCATGACTATTTAATACAAGGGTTATTTCTTCCATTTAAATTTATTTTCCATTCCAATAATCATGTCTTCTTTTAATTCCCTTTCATGTGTTATGGATTTATTATTTACAATGAGTGAGTAGTTCCCTCACTTGATGGGGAGTTGATTGAAAGGAACTCTTGGGTTGGAAGGATTGAAAGAAAAATTGTAATTGGGTTAACTATTGGATTGTTATCTAATCACTAACACCAATCCCTTTGAACTAAGTGGGTTGCAACTTGTGAACAGATCTAGCATTCCAACTTGTTTGACTTTCCTTTACCTAGTAAAGGATAACCAAACAGAACAACCATTAATTATAAATTAATCTTAAAATCACTCCATCAACAGTAGAAATTCTAACTAATCAACTCCTAGTCAAGGCTTTTATTCATATTAATTAAATTTCCTCAATTTAATTTCCAATTTACTTAACTCAACTTCTTGGAACATCTGATTAATAAAATAGCACACTTTCTGCAACTCGTTGGGAGACGGCTTGGGACTTAAAACTCCCAGTAATTTTTAATTTAAACTCTCTGTGACATATTTCTAAATTGATAGGCAGATTTTCGGTGAGTTAAGAACTATACTTGTAACGTAACCATTTTAATAATTTTTAATTCACCAACTTCCGTACCTCATCAATTTTTGGCGCCGTTGCCGGGGAGTTGCAATAGAGTGCTAATGTTATTAATTAGAATTTATTTATTTGAATTTTATTTTGTTTTGCTACTATGAGCTGCATGTTTCTTCCGTCAAATGACGCGTTCACTTCCTGATCCGCGCTTGCTAATATTCGATCCTGAAATTGAAAGGACTATTTCACGAATAAGGCGAGAACAGCGTCGGTTAGTCCACGCTGAGGGCGGATCTGAAAGTGAACTTGAGGAAGAAACCAGCCCCCGTTCTACTGATTCGGTTGTTTTACGTGCAGAAGGCATGGTAGCTAGGAGAGTTACCATCCAGGAGGAAGGAGCCCCTGATTTTACAATGCAACCGTTTCAAGCGCATCATCCAGCGGTAGCTACAGATTTTGAAATAAAGACTGCACTGCTAAATTTGATGCCCAAGTTTCATGGCCTACCTGCTCAAGAGCCTATCAAGAACTTGAGAGATTTCCAGGCAGCCTGTTCTACTGTCAGGCGTGATGGTACTAATGAAACTTCAATTTTGCTGAAAGCTTTCCCGTTTTCTCTTGAGGGAAAAGCAAGAAAGTGGTACTACACTCAACCTCTAGCAAATGTATCCAACTGGGATACACTCAGAAAGGAGTTTTTGGAGAAATTCTTTCCATATGAAGTTACTGATAAACTGAGGAAGGATATTTCTACAATTGTTCAGGATGACAATGAGACTCTCTTTGAATACTGGGAGGGCTTCAATAATCTTCTGGAAGCATGCCCCCACCACAGGATTGACAAGATAGTGTTACTTAGCTATATCACACAGGGCATGAGGCCCCAAGATAAGACCACATTGGAAAGTGCTAGCAATGGGTCTATGAAGAAGTACAAGACCACTGATAAGACTTGGCAATTGATCAGTGATTTAGCTGAATCTACTAGGAACCACAGACAAAGGTAAGGCCGTTCAAAAGCCGTTGCAGAAGTATCCTCTAACAGAGAGACTGCTGCTCTAACTCAAAGCATATGTGAGATGACTAACTTGCTGAAGCAGATGCAATTGAATCAACAACAAGCTCAGCAAGCTCAACCTCCTTCACCACAGCAAAACCAACAATTAGTCCTGCAAAGAATTTGCGGAATCTGTGCTGATTACAGCCATTACACTGATGAATGCCCGCAGCTCCAACAAGAAGACAACATGGTGGCATCCACTCATAACTTCTATGACCGCCCCAACCAAGGGTACAATCAAAGTGGAAATAATAACCACGGATGGCAGGATGATGCCAGGGCATCTTGGCCAATTTCACTGACCTTTTCTTTACTGTTTTTAGGATAGTTTCATACATTTCTTTAGGAAATAAGCAAGTTTTGGGTAAATATTCACTTATGCCTTGATTCAAGCATACATTGTGCATTTTACATAATTTCATAAGGATTTTGCATAAGTTTAGTGACAAATATTATGTTGCATTACTCATGACTTGGACTAGAGCTTTGATACACTTTATTGCTTGATTTCAGGACCAAAAAGGAAGCAAGAAAAGGGGAGGTAACTTGCAAGATTAATGAGAAAAGTGATTGCCAATAACATTCTCAAAAAGCCATCAATGCCCACGTTAGAGAGTCACGTTAACTAAGTTAACGTGAACTCTAACGTGGAGAAGAGAAGTTGAGCCAATGTTAGTGACACTTAACATTGTCACTAACGTTCCAGTGTGCCCCTTCTTGTTTCACGTTAAAGCCTACGTTAACTAAGTTAACGTGAACTCTAACGTGGAGAAGAGAAGTTGAGCCAATGTTAGTGACACTTAACATTGTCACTAACGTTCCAGTGTGCCCCTTCTTGTTTCACGTTAAAGCCTACGTTAACTAAGTTAACGTGAACTCTAACGTGGAGAAGAGAAGTTGAGCCAATGTTAGTGACACTTAACATTGTCACTAACGTTCCAGTGTGCCCCTTCTTGTTTCACGTTAAAGCCTACGTTAACTAAGTTAACGTGGCCTCTAACGTAGCCATCTTTAGCCATCCCAACGTTAGTGACAATGTTGAGTGTCACTAACGTTCTCGAAGGATTAACAAGGCAACGTTAAAAGCCATGTTAACCTAGTTAACATGGGTTTTAACGTAAGGCAAAGGGGTGCATTGGAACGTTAGTGACAATGTTAATGTTCTTGAACTTATATTCTCACTAAATATTAACACCCCTAACGTCCTGAGCTGAAGTCTCTGCCTACTTAGCACTTTCTCTCTGCAAGAAAGGCCAAGCCCAAATGAAGAAAAGAACTGCTTCAAACTCAAGATCCAAAGGCGCAAGACTTGAAGAGTAAACTAGAAGCTGAGAAGAGTAGTATATATAGGAGTAGCTTTGAATTGAGAAGAAGCTCTGGAGGCTGGGAAAAAGAGAACTACTCTCTATATTTTACTTTCTTTGCAAATTCTAGTTTTATGATGTATTATCCATCTTTGTTTTCATTTTCAAGAGCTATGAACAACTAAACCCCTTTCATTGGGTTAGGGAGCTCTGTTGTAATTTGATGGATCAATACTAATTTTCATTATTCTTCCTCTATCTTTCCTCTTGATTTTACTTGAAAGCTTTCGATCTTCATCCAAATGAGTAGTTATCTTGGAAGAAAAGCTATTCAAACTTGGATCTCTTTTGAACCTTGAAAGAGGAATGAAGAGATCAAGCTAGAAATGCTTTCTCATGCTGGACCAAATTGGGTTTGGATGGGTATGTGACTATAACCCTCTCAGTACTTGATTTGGGAAATGCATGTGGTATAATCAATGACCATACTTCATCTCTTCTCATGAGCAATTGACCAAGGAATTGGCTATTGATCAAGATTTGAGAGATTGAATTGCAAGAAATTGTAATTCAATCACTTAAGATTGCCAAGGAGATCAATGAGTGCATTGATTGAGGAAGAGATGAAAATGAACTTGATCCAGAGAATTGCAACATCTCCTAAGCCCAATGAACTCCCCATCTCTGATCTTACCCATTCTCTTTAATTTCTGCCATTTACCTTTATGAACAAATCCCCCATTCCCATTTACAATTCTGCAATTTATTTTCAGTCATTTACTTCCAGTCCTTTAATTCTAGCATTTACTTTTCTGTTATTTACTTCCATTCCTTTATTTTCACTCACTTCTTCTCACCACTCTCTTTCACACAACCCCATAAACACTCTTCCCCAAAAATCCTTCACCAATCACCTCAAACTCTCTTTCCCATCACCTCTTCACCGCTCACATCCATCCACTCTTCCCCATAAACCTACCTCATAAACTCCACCTACCTTCAAAATTCAAAACCAATTTCCCACCCATATGGCCGAACCTTAACCCCCCCTCCCTTCCCTATATAAAGCCCTCCATTCTTCATCAAATTCACACAACACACCCCTCTTGGACGAAACACTTCCCACTCTCCCTCTCCTCCAGTTCTTCTTCTTCTTCTTCTATTCTTCTTTTCTTGCTCGAGGACGAGCAATATTCTAAGTTTGGTGTGGTAAAAGCATAAGCTTTTTGTTTTTCCATTACCATTGATGGCACCTAAGACCGGAGAATCCTCTAGAAAGGGGAAGGGGAAGACAAAAGCTTCCACCTCCGAGTCATGGGAGATGGAAAGGTTCATCTCCCAAGCCCATCAAGACCACTTCTATGATGTTGTGGCCAAGAAGAAGGTGATCCCTGAGGTCCCTTTCAAACTCAAAAGAAATGAGTATCCGGAGATCCGACATGAAATTCAAAGAAGAGGTTGGGAAGTTCTAACAAATCCCATCCAACAAGTCGGCATCCTAATGGTTCAAGAGTTCTATGCCAATGTATGGATCACCAAGAACCATGATCAAAGTAAGAACCCGGATCCAAAGAACTATGTTACAATAGTTTGGGGGAAATACTTGGATTTTAGTCCGGAAAATGTGAGGTTGGCGTTTAACTTGACCATGATGCAAGGAGATGAACGCCCCTACACTAGAAGGGTCAACTTTAATCAAAGGTTGGACCAAGTCCTTATGGACATATGTGTAGAAGGAGCTCAATGGAAGATTGACTCCAAAGGCAAGCCGGTTCAACTAAGAAGAGTGGACCTCAAGCCTGTAGCTAGAGG
The DNA here is from genome assembly GCF_000816755.2 of Arachis ipaensis. Lineage (NCBI taxonomy): Eukaryota > Viridiplantae > Streptophyta > Magnoliopsida > Fabales > Fabaceae > Arachis > Arachis ipaensis. The sequence continues at coordinate 99,406,856 of NC_029789.2, read as the reverse complement.
ATGGTTGGAGTTCATTCAATGCTCAATCATTCCCACTAGCAACCGGTCTGAAGTTACTATAGACCGGGCCATCATGATCCATAGCATCATGATTGGAGAAGAGGTGGAAGTTCATGAGATTATACCTCAAGAACTCTACAAGGTGGCTGACCAGTCCTCTACTATGGCAAGGTTAGTCTTTCCTCACCTCATCTGCCACCTATGCAATTCAGCTGGGATTGACATAGAGGGAGATATCTTCATTAAAGAGGACAAGCCCATCACTAAGAAGAAGATGGAGCAAGCAAGAGAGCCCATTCATGGAGCTCAAGAGGCGTATGAAGCTCATCACCATGAGATACCGGAGATGCCTCAAATGCACTTTCCTCCATAAAACTATTGGGAGCAAATCAACACCTCCCTAGGAGAATTGAGTTCCAATATGGGACAACTAAGGGTGGAACATCAAGAGCACTCCATCATGCTTCATGAAATAAGAGAAGATCAAAAAGCAATAAGGGAGGAGCAACAAAGACAAGGAAGAGACATAGAAGAGCTCAAGGACATCATTGGTTCCTCAAGAAGGAAACGCCACCATCACTAAGGTGGATTCATTCCTTGTTCTTGTTTCTTCTGTTTTTCGTTTCTATGTTATGTGCCTATCTGTGTTTGTGTCTTCATTACATGATCATTAGTAGTTAGTAACTGTGTCTTAAAGTTATAAATGTCCTATGAATCCATCACCTCTCTTAATTGAAAAATGTTTTAATTTAAAAGAATAAGAAGTACATGAGTTTCAAATTTATCCTTGAACTTAGCTTAATTATATTGATGTGGTGACAATGCTTCTTGTTTTCTGAATGTATGCTTGAACAGTGCATATGTCTTTTGAAGTTGTTGTTTAAGAATGTTAAATATGTTGGCTCTTGAAAGAATGATGACAAGGAGACATGTTATTTGATAATCTGAAAAATCATAAAAATGATTCTTGAAGCAAGAAAAAGCAGCAAAGAACAAAGCTTGCAGAAAAAAATAAAAAAATAAAAAAATAGGCGAAAAAAATAGAAAAAAAAGAGAAAAAGCAAGCAGAAAAAACCAAAAGCTCTTAAAACCAAGAGGCAAGAGCAAAAAGCCAATAACCCTTAAAACCAAAAGGCAAGGGAAATAAAAAGGATCCCAAGGCTTTGAGCATCAGTGGATAGGAGGGCCTAAAGGAATAAAATCCTGGTCTAAGCGGCTAAACCAAGTTGTGCCTAACCATGTGCTTGTGGCGTGTAGGTGTCAAGTGAAAACTTGAGACTGAGCGGTTAAAGTCAAGGTCCAAAGCAAAAAAAAAAAAGAGTGTGCTTAAGAACTTTTTATGTTAAATTCACATTTCTGGACTTTACTATGAGTTTGTGTGTTTTTCTGTTATTTTAGGTATTTTCTGGCTGAAATTGAGGGACTTGAGCAGAAATCAGATTCAGAGGTTGAAGAAGGACTGCTGATGCTGTTGGATTCTGACCTCCCTGCACTCAAAGTGAATTTTCTGGAGCTACAGAACTCGAAATAGCGCACTTCCAATTGCATTGGAAAGTAGACATCTAGGGCTTTCCAGAAATATATAATAGTCCATACTTTGGCCAAGAATAGACGATGCAAACTGGCGTTCAACGCCAGCTCTCTGCCCAATTCTAGCGTCCAGCGCCAGAAAAGGATCCAAAACCAGAGTTGAACGCCAGAAAATGGATCAAAACCTGGCGTTCAACTCCACAAATGGCCTCTACACGTGCAACACTCAAGCTCAGTCCAAGCACACACCAAGTGGGCCCCGGAAGTGGATTTATGCATCAATTACTTACTTCTGTAAACCCTAGTAGCTAGTTTATTATAAATAGGACCTTTCACTATTGTATTAGACGTCTTTTTGACCATCCTGGATCTTTGGATTATCTTTTGATCTATTGATCACGTTTTGGAGGCTGGCCATCTCGGCCATGCCTGGACCTTTCACTTATGTATTTTCAACGGTAGAGTTTCTACACTCCATAGATTAAGGTGTGGAGCTCTACTGTTCCTCAACGATTAATGCAAAGTACTACTGTTTTCTATTCAATTCATCTTATTTCGCTTTTAAGATATTCATTCGTACTTCAATCTGAATGTGATGAACGTGACAATCATCATCATTCCCTATGAACGCGTGCCTGACAACCACTTCCGTTCTACCTTCGACTGAATGAGTATCTCTTAGATCTCTTAATTAGAATCTTCGTGGCGTAAGCTAGAATGATGGCGGCATTCAAGAGAATCCGGAAAGTCTAAACCTTTTCTGTGGTATTCCGAGTAGGATTCAATGAATGAATGACTGTGATGAGCTCCAAACTCGCGATTGCGGGGCGTTAGTGACAGACGCAAAAGGATAGTAAATCCTATTCAAGCATGATCGAGAACCGACAGATGAATAGCCGTGCCGTGACAGGGTGCGTTGACCATTTTCACTGAGAGGATAAGATGAAGCCATTGACAAGGGTGATGCCTCCAGACGATTAGCCGTGCCGTGACAGGGCATTGGATTATTTTCCCGAGAGATGACCGAAAGTAGCCATTGACAGTGGTGATGTATCACATAAAGCCAGCCATGGAAAGGAGTAAGACTGATTGGATGAAGATAGCAGGAAAGCAGAGGTTCAGAGGAACGAAAGCATCTCCATTCGCTTATCTGAAATTCTCACCCAATGAATTACATAAGTATTTCTATCCCTCTTCTATTAATTATTATTCGAAAACACCATTATCAATTTATATCTGCCTAACTGAGATTTGCAAGGTGACCATAGCTTGCTTCATACCAACAATCTCCGTGGGATTCGACCCTTACTCATGTAAGGTATTACTTGGATGACCCAGTGCACTTGCTGGTCAGTTACACGGGGTTGTGAACCGTGGTTTTGGCATCATGTTTTTGGCGCCATTTCCAGGGAAAGAAAGAGCAATGAACTTTACATAATTAAAGTGTAATCACGATTCCGCGTACCATTAACTAAGTTAACGTTGGCTCTAACGTGGGAACAAAGGGGGCTTTTCAAAGTTATTGGAAATGTTAAGTCTCAATAACCTGTGCGAAGGACTTAGAGGCAACGTTAGTGGCAACGTTTATGCCACTAACGTTGAAGTTAACGTGGCTTTTACTTAGTAACGTTAGTGAGAAAGTTGATTGTCACTAACGTTCTCGAACTTATATTTTCACTAAACGTTAACACCCCTAACGTCCTGAGCTAAAGTCTCTGCCCACTCTACATTTTCTCTCTGCAAGTAAAGCCAAGCCCAAATGAAGAAGAGAACTGCTTCAAACTCAAGATCCAAAGGCCCAAGACTTGAAGAGCCAACTAGAAGCTGAGAGAAGTAGTATATATAGGAGTAGCTTTGAATTGTTGAAAAAGTTCTAAAAGAGGGGAAAAAAGGGAACTACTCTCTGTATTTTACTTTCTCTGAAATTTCTAGTTCTAGGATGTATTCTCCATCTTGGTTTTTATTTTCTAGAGCTATGAACAACTAAACCCCTTTCATTGGGTTAGGGATCTCTGTTGTAATTTGATGGATCAATACTAATTTTCATTATTCTTCTTCTATCTTTTCTCTTGATTTTACTTGAAAGCTTTCGATCTTCATCCAATTGAGTAGTTATCTTGGAAAAGAAGCTATTCAAACTTGGATCTCTTCTGAACCTTGAAAGAGGAATGAAGAGATCAAGCTAGAAATGCTTTCTCATGCTGGACCAAATTGGGTTTGGATGGGTATGTGACTATAACCCTCTCAATACTTGATTTGGGAAATGCATGTGGTATAATCAGTGACCATACTTCATCTCTTCTCATGAGCAATTGACCAAGGAATTAGCTATTGATCAGCCCAATGAACTCCCCATCTCTGATCTTACCCATTCTCTTTAATTTCTGCCATTTACTTTTATGAGCAAATCCCCCATTCCCATTTACAATTCTGCAATTTATTTTTAGTCATTTACTTCCAGTCCTTTAATTCTAGCATTTACTTTTCTGTTATTTACATTCTCGCCATTTTATTTTCTGCAACTCTCAACCCAAATTTTGGATTCGCTCAACTAGAACATTCTTCTAATTAAAGTTGCTTGATCAATCAATCCCTGTGGGATTCGACCTCACTCTATTGTGAGTTTTTACTTGACGACAAATTCGGTACACTTGCCGAAGGGAGATTTGTTGAGAGACAAGTTTTCCGTGCATCAACGGATGGCACCGAGGACGGTGCAAAGCCTTAAGTGTGGGGAGGTCGGTCAGTACCTGACTTCCGGAGGTAATTTCTTTTCCCTGGCACCAATAATTAGTATATTTTAGTTAGATTTTCTTTCCTTTATAGAATAGAACAAATTGCATAGGTTAGGATAGTTGTATGCATGTTCTACTTGATTGAAAAGACAATAAGTTTCTTTTAAGACTCTGTCTTTGGAACAAAATTTCACTAATTTTTCAAAATTTTTATGATAAATTTGCTTGAGTTGTATTTGGAACATAATATTTGAGCTAAAGAACACACAACCTGTGAAAGATTTGAGCCTTTATGTATGGTTACATTATTTAACCATAATTATTTCATTCCTGTGTGTTTACTTCTCTATGATTGTGATCTATATTTTGTTTTATCTTATATGTCTAATATTTATTATATTTATATGCTTGCACATGATTGAGGCCATTATTTGTTTAAACTCACTTATCCAAATTAAGCCTAACCTTTTCAATTTCCTTTGTTAACCACTTTGAGCCTTTAAATCCCATTTGTTCTATATTTTACCACATTACTAACCTTAAGCTGAAAAACAATTGTATATTCCAAATTGAATCTTTGGTTAGCCTAAGATAGAATTGTGTATGCTAGTTAAGTATGGGAAATTGTGGGAACAAAAGTTGTTAAGGGAATGTGTCATGAGAATTTAATGGAAATTTGGATACCTACTCATGTGAAACTATAAGAATTAAAAATCTATATGCATTGATAAGCTATATTTATTTTAATGTCAAAAAAAAAATAATAATAATAATAAAATTTATATAAATAAATAAAGGGGACAAAAATTACCCCAATGTTAAATTCAGAATTCAAAGATCAATGCACATATGATAGAATAAAATATAAAGTTGATACATGAGTATGGATTGAAAAAGAAAATTCTGGGTAGCTAGGTATGAACTTTAAGATTACATTAAAAGTATACAAGTTAGGTTGGAGCTTGGGTTAATTAAATATTCAATTTATTAGTTCACTTGACCAAATGTATACCCCTACCTGTACCTTAGCCCCATTACAACCTTGAAAAGACCTCATGATGTTTGCATTGGTATATCGACTGTTGTTGATTGGTTAGGAGAAGAACAAAAGTTAGAAAGCATGATTAGAGAAGGATAGAGTGATTACCCTATACACTAGAGATTAGAGCGTACATACATTATCAGTGAGGGTTCAATGCTTGAATTTCCATGTTCCTTGCTTTCATGAGCTATCTTCTTGCACTTTTATCTGTTTTATTGTATAATGATAGAATTAGTGGAATTTGATTTGTAATTATTTTGAAGAGCTTATTTACTTTTGATCAAGTGAGCAAGAATCATATAGTTGCATTTATTTATATATAGGCTTGCATTGCATTTCATGAGTTTCTACATGTTCATACTTATTTCCCTATCTCCTTCAATTAAGCATGAGGACATGCTAATGTTTAAGTGTGGGGAGGTTGATAAACCACTATTTTATGGTTTATATTGTGTTTAATTGTGTGGTTTTATCATGATCCTTACCCACTTATTCATTAAATTAGCATGAAATTATAATCCCTTCTTGAATTTATAACATGTTTGAAAACTGCTTCCTAGAGACTTTAATTATGTATTTTTAATTCCCCTTTATTCCATTCGATGTCGTGATCTGTGTGTTGAGTGTTTCAGACTTCATAGGGCATGAATGAGTTGGAGATTGGAAAGGAAGCTAGCAAAAATAGAAGGAACACAAGAATTTGAGGAGATAACCAGCGAGAAGTGACGCGGTCGCATGGCTCACGCGACCGCGCGAAGGAGAGCGAATCGCAATGACGCGGCCGCATGGCTCACGCGGCCACGCGGATTGGAAAAGCTTAGGCGACGCGGTAGCGTGGCCGACGCGAACGCGTGGCAAAGAAAAGCGCGAATGACGCGTCCGCATGGATGACGCGATCGCGTGACATGTGCGATCTGCATAATCTGCAGACTTCGCTTGGGGCGATTTTGGACCTTATTTCGACCCAGTTTTTGGCCCCGAACAGCAGACTAGAGCCAGAGAATATGCAGAGACAAAGAACAACATTCATTCTAGACAGTTTATGGTTTTAGATCTAGTTTTTCCTCCTCTAGGTTTTTCTCTCTAGGTTTTTAGAAATTTAATTTTCAATTGATCTTAGCATTGGAACATTGAGAAGAGTTATTTCCTCATCAAGACCTCGTCATTCTAGTTCGTTCTCTTAACTTGGTTTTATTCTTCCATGTTCTTTGCTTTGTTCAATTTTGTCATTTGAATACTTTCATGATTATTTAATACAAGGGTTATTTCTTCCATTTAAATTTATTTTCCATTCCAATAATCATGTCTTCTTTTAATTCCCTTTCATGTGTTATAGATTTATTATTTACAATGAGTGAGTAATTCCCTCACTTGATGGGGAGTTGATTGAAAGGAACTCTTGGGTTGGAAGGATTGAAAGAAAAATTGTAATTGGGTTAACTATTGGATTGTTATCTAATCACTAACACCAATCCCTTTGAACTAAGTGGGTTGTAACTTGTGAACAGATCTAGCATTCCAACTTGTTTGACTTTTCTTTACCTAGTAAAGGATAACCAAACAGAACAACCATTAATTATAAATTAATCTTAAAATCACTCCATCAACAGTAGAAATTCCAACTAATAAACTCCCAGTCAAGGCTTTTATTCATATTAATTAAATTTCCTCAATTTAATTTCCAATTTACATAACTCAACTTCTTGGAACATCTGATTAATAAAATAGCACACTTTCTGCAACTCGTTGGTAGATGACCTAGGACTTAAAACTCCCAGTAATTTTTAATTTAAACTCTCTGTGACATATTTCTAATTTTTTTAATTCACCAACTTCCGTACCTCATCATTAACCCTTACTAAATAAAGGAAAGTCACACTACAAGAAAAAAGGCCTGTCGGCCACTTTTTTTTGCCACGCTTTTAAAGTGTGCCCAAAAGTGGTCTATGTCCACGCTTTTGTGAGGGTGGCCACTGATTTGTGATTTGGCCACGCTTTTTTTGTCACGCTTTAAAAGCGTGGCCATAGAGGGAAATCAACATGCTTTTATGAGGGTGGCGACTGATTTTTAATTAGGCTACGTTTTTTTACCACGCTTTAAAAGCGTGGCCATAGAGAGAAATAAGTACGCTTTTGAAGCGTGGCTGATTTATCTTCCTATAGGCACTCTAGAAAAAGCGTAGCGACATAGTTTTCACCAATTTTTTTTCACGCTAAAATTTTTTCCCAATTAAACACTTTAACCCTAAAGAAGTGACAATCCTTTCACTACTCAAGCCTCCGAACACTCGCTGCCATCCCCCTTCATCTTCATCACTGCTGATGAGAACCCATGCACGCCCTCTACCCCAGCCCTTCATCTTCATCGCCGCTGTGAACCCTCACACCCAGCCTTCTCTCTGAGCCCTCTCTCGCAGCCCTCTATCGCACCTTCTCTCGCACCCGCTCTTTCGCAACCCTCGAACCCTCAATGCAATCCTACTCCTTGGATTCGCAACCCTCGCACCCTCTCTCGCAACCCTCTATCAGCACTGCTCTGTCTGCATCGGCGTGCCCTCCCTCAGCGATCTCACTCTCGTAAACCCTAAACACTAAAGACGCTGCCTCTCTCTCGCTCCTCCCTCAATCGCCGCTTCCTCTCCCTCAATCGGTGCTCAACCCTCACCGTAAACACTACAAGGTAAGTATTTCTTCCTTCTATTTCTCTGACCCTGTGATAAGGGCCATTAGTTTGGTTCCCTGGCTGTTTCGCTGTTCCTATGTTGCAGTGATGTGAAAATGAAAGTTTAAATATTGACACATTAAATTTTGGAAAATGTTAAGATCTGATTTTTATTGTAAAAATCTATTTCGCTGTTCCCTAGTTTGTTTGATTCTTGAGCTTCACTTCATTTCAGATATGTGAGCTTGGTTTTGGAAGCTTGTTTTCTTGCTCATTATTAGATATTTTATAATTTGTATTAATTGGAGACTAGTTATGCTTTCTAATCTTTCTCACATGTTATTCTTGTATTTTGTATGAAGAAAATGAACAGGGTATATTTGATGCTATTCTTTGTGAACGCATTGATTTCTCATTGGAGTGCTTGAATCATTCTCATCATGAAAATCCTTTATTGCTTGCAGATCAGCATGTTGCTGCTGCGGTTCAGAGTCCCAACAAGTCAAGGCTCTTAACCATGCTTGATGAGGGTGGTTGTTTTTTCTTTTCATTTTCTTTTGAAAATTCTTGAGTAATGTTATTTGGATCAATTATTCATAGAAAATTTGAATAAAAAAATATATGTTAAAAACAAGTTAAACATATAAATATATGGAAGAGGCTGATTTTTGTATTTGGATATATACTTGTGTATGGTAATAACTAATAACACCTACTTCTCTATTATATTTGATTTTGATTTTGATGTGGTTTTGTTATCACAGTCCAACTTTTTTTTTTTCAATGCTTAAATTGAGTAAAGTTTTTATAGACACAATTCAATTTTGTAAATAAGAATACATTTCTTTTAAAAAATATTTTATTGTTTCCCTCTATGATCTGTGCCACTGTCATTTGAAATAATTGATGAAATGGGGTTTTCATTCTCTTATGAACTTCATATCTGAGTTCATGTTTAATGTAAATTTTTTTTTTGCCATTTTATCCACTTGTATTTTCTGTTTTAGATCAGTTTTTTTCTAGAAGGGAAATGGGTTTCTTTACCAAATTTACATGTTGACTTTGTTTAGAAAAAATTATAAAAAGACCAAAAAAACTAGTCCAAGTTATTATTTGATATTTATCATCAACTTTGCTATATAACTGGTTGAGGTGGTGAGTGGATTATTGCAAATTGCAATGAAAGATGGATAACAAATTGAAGTTACCATTATTGGTGCTTTTTGCTCAATTGCTTCTTGTTTGTGGCACTTTCACAAACAGCTTCCAATGATAATGGTAAGTTCTTTTGATCCATATATATATGATTCAAGTCTATTCTTAAGTTTGATTATCTTTTTATATATTAACATCTAAGGTATTTATTTCAATGAATGAATCAATGAAACAAATTTAACTTTTCATTGCAGTTGAGGCCTTAAATTCTCTAAAGGATTTTTTGCAAATCAATATTCTCAGTTGGGTTGGTTCAGATCCTTGTAGTGGTTCTTGGCAAGGAATCACATGCAAGAACTCACGTGTTGTTTCCATGTAAGTTCTCTTCAGACTATGCTTAATTACAGTAGAAACTTATATGCAGTTAAATTCATTACCAAACAAGGTACTTTCCCCCTTTCTCTAAATAAAAATATTGGATTTGTTTTGCTTGTGCTTTTTTAAAGAAAGACAGAAACAAAAATAAGTTATTTTTTCTGTTTATTTATTTTGAAAAAGCAGGTAAGGACTTGCTTCTTCCAAAAGCAAATGCAGTAGAAGTGAGAGAATTATGGTTATTTGAACATCACATCGGCACAAGATTCTGAGGTTTCTAGGTTTATTTTCCAAGTTTAGATAGGGAATTGCATAGTTGTTGACCCTTTTCTTCACCATGTAGGGTATGATATATATCTTGTTGGAGGTTGTGTCCAGGATCTTATACTAAAGCAAATAAGTAAGGACTTTGATATTATTACTTCAGCTGATCTTAAAGAGGTTATAACCTTTCTCTTGCACTTTTATTTCGCAGGTTTTGATTTTATTTCCTGTTATCAATATATTGTAAAGGAAATTGTGAAAACAAGACTTAGTAGTTATCACAACTTTCCTTATAAAACTTAGAAAGGAAAAGAAAAATTGAAGAATTTTGAACATCTTTGTAATTATCAAATGAACCATATCAAAATATAATGAAAATAGGAAACGAAGAAAACTTGTAATGCCCTCTGTTTAGTTTGGGCTTGTATTTGCATATTTGAATCTTAACTTTTTGTATTCATCATTGTTTAATTTGTAGGTGTTGAGAACATTTCCATGGTGTGAGATAGTTGGTAAAAAGTTTTCCATATGTCATGTTCGTATGGATGGTACCATTGTCGAGGTTTGTTTGGCATAACTATCTTTAATGTAGTGATTGCTTAATTCTTCTCTATCAAGCATGCCTTCACTTTATGTCTACTTTTAAAGATAACATCGTCATAATTTTCAATTAGGTTTCGAGTTTCAATATTGCTACAAGGAAGTCAAATCACTTTCATCATGACATCGAGGCACCCAGTAGCTGTGATAAGGAGGACTATCTTCGTTGGAGGAATTGTTTGAAATGCGACTTTACAATTAATGGGTAGTATTTAAAAATCTTTCTTCATCAGTATTACGGCTTGATAAGGTTTTAAAAATCTCCCCTCCTCCTTTGTCTATTATACTAAAAGATTATTAGGCATCCATGAGAATATCCTACGTGAGTTGCCTTCCTTAATTGTTTTAGGGTAGGCTCCTGATGGAAATGAATTATATGCTTGCTTATGGATCCGGTGAAGCTTCTTTGAGATTATTATGGAAGTTTGGCCTTTTAGATATACTACTCCCCTTTCAGGTACACCGTACATGATGATTATGCATGTTAATTTCTAAATTTTAGTTGCCGAATGTTAGCTCAAATTGATATTGACGTTACAGGCTGCTTACTTTGTTCGTCATGGATTTCGAAGATGGGACAAAAGAACTAATATGCTTTTGGTAACAAATATTCATTCCAATTTGGATACAGCTTATCTAATAATCTGAGAATAATGCTATTTGTTACTTTCATGTTTAATTCGTTAGTGATATATGCAAGGGTTCACAAAATAAGCAAGTCTCACTAGGAATCTAAGCTTTCAGGGTTTGCATCCTAGCATTTCATAAAACATTGAGTGATCAAACAAGGGAAGCCTCGGCGGTTGCTACATTTAGCCTTGCAGTTCATAATGGTGGAAATTTATTGGAAGCTGTAGACATAGCTAGGAGGATCAACAAACAACACAATGCCAGGTTTCCTGAGTTATTAGATCCTTCAGGTCTAGATGCAGAGGATTTAGAAGAAGAGATTCTGGATCATGCTGACTCTGTTAAAGGGACACTCTCACAGATGACTGATGCGCATAAACGTGTTATGCTACGATTTAGGAAATTGCACGATCGGCAAAATTCCTTCCGGCAAGTGCACCGGTTATCATCGTCAAGTAAAAACTCACAATAGAGTGAGGTCGAATCCCACAAGGATTGTGCAGTGTTTCACTAATTCTTTTGCATCTTTGAAGATAGTAGGCCAATAAAAACCACACTGCAACACCTTAGCTGCAGTTCTTTCCCCTGCAAAGTGCCCTCCATAAGTGGAGCCATGGCAGTCCCATAAAACTTCCCTTCCTTCTTCCTCGGATATGCATCTTCTGAGTATGCCATCGGAACATTTTTGGTATGAGAACTGCTTGTCCCCGGGTCTTGCTTAATCAAATACAAAATTTGATTTTCTAGCTTCTGGATGGCAGCTCCTTGGTTTTGCAAGTTAGAATTTACTTCTTCCTTAAAAGCTTTCAATTCGGTTATGTCTTGACCCATGGTTGCAAGCATTCCTTCTATCCTGTTTAATTGATCTTGAAATTGTTGGTTCAGATTAGGTTGGGTAGGTCGATTATTTTGGCCTTGATATGATGGTTGGGAGTAAGTGTTTTGTGTGGCTTGGTATGATCTTTGACAACTAGGTATTTGGTATCTCAAGCTATGGCCGACTATCCTCAAGCCTCTCATTCAAATCTGGTGTGCATATCTCTTTCCTCTGCACGTGTTCCTGCTCTTGGTCTCAACCCTTCCTTCATTACAGACCTGGCAGATGCAGTGATAGAAGCTCTTCCATTTGCAAAAGCAATGTATGCATCTACCAGCACTTCTGAAGAAGAGCATGACCCACTTAGATACTTGGTCAAGATGTTCTTTGGCTCAATATTGGCATTCATCTTGTTTCTGTCACCTAGAATGATAAATTGATCTTGTTTTACAAATTGTTTATAGGTGATTTGTAGTATCTAATCTATATGAAATTTTGGAACTTGTAATGCTATACGCTAGGCAATTATTTGACTTCAAAGAGAAACTTTGTTTTTCTCAAGAGCATAAATAGATCAAGCATTGTTTTGTTTTATTTATATGCAATTTATGCATCCTTGCTGAGACTTTTATTTTAAATGATATTCAATGATTTTTGTCAATGTTTTTCATTGTTTTTGGAGTGCATTAGAATGCGTAAAAGAACATGCCAAATTTTTTTTCTAATGATAGGGATATAACCACGCTTTAAAAGCGTGGCAATAGATCCATGTTTCTTCGAAGCGTGCCAATATCTTTCACTTTTCGGTACGCTTTTAAAGCGTGCCGATAGGTTAATACATATGGCCACGCTTTTAAGCGTGGCAAGAGTTGAAAGCGTGGCAAAAAAGAAAGCGTGGCGATAGATCCATAAAAGTGTGTCGATAGAGCAATTGGCACGCTGGCGGATGTGACCCTTTTAAAAGCGTGCCGATAGCTCAAAAAGCATGGTGAAAAGCTATCGGCACCCTTTTTAGCACTTTTTGACACGCTTTGAAAGCATGGCAGAAAGCTTATTTTCTTGTAGTGTCAAGTGATTGAGCTAACTCTTATTCATAAGTCCTAATCCTCTCCCTTGGGAAGGATTAGCGTTAGTGCCTAGAGAGTTAGCCAACAACTTCCAATTTAACTAATTACTTGAGCATTCCAACTCAAGGGTCTCCTTTTAATCAACCCCCAAGTCAAGTTGGGAGTCTACTCCATTGACATGAATGTAACTTTCGTAGAAATATAAGAAGAAGACATGATAAATTAAATAAAATAGGAATTGAAAATTAATTAAAAATAAAAATAGTTCTTTACATTAATAAATCCCAAAATGTAACATTCTTATCTGAACAGGGTTAATAAGTAATCAAAAGAGTACAGGAATAAGAAAGCAAACTAGAATAATAGCGACTTCAACGGAGGTAGTGACTCTTCTCAATATCCAAAGCAAAAGCATAAACTATAAAATCTATGAGTCTGTAGAAAACCTAGAGGAAGAGTGATTTCTCTCTAAGATTCCAATCTAAAACTAAAAACTATGCAAATAAGAATGTCTGTTGAGTCTTTGCTTGTCCCCTGGCTCTAGTCTGTGTTTCTGGGCCGAAAATTGGGTTCAAACTCGGCCCAAAATCGCCCCCAGCATTTTTTGTGATTTCTGCAGGTAGTGCTTGCCATGCGTACGTGTTAGTCGCGCGTGCACGTCATTTGGCAATTTTCCTTGTTATGCGTACACGTCAGGCATGCGCACGCGTCATCGTGTGAACTCCGATTCACGCGCACGCATGATCCATGCGTGTGCGTCGCTCCTCCCTGGTTATCTCCTTTATTTCTTGTGCTCCTTCCATTTTTGCAAGCTTCCTCTCCATCCTCTAAGCCATTCCTGCCCTATAAAGCTTGAAAACACTTAACGCACAGATCATGGCATCGAATGGTATAAAGGGGAATTAAAAATATACAATTTAAAGGCTTGGGAAGTAAGTTTTCAATTATAGAACAAAATTGGAAAGGAATTGTAAAATCATGCAAATTGTATGAATAAGTATGCAAAGGCTTGATAAAAACCACCCAATTGAGCACAAGATAAACCATAAAATAGTGGCTTATCAATCTCCCCACACTTAAACATTAGCATGTCCTCATGCTAATCTCAAGGAGACAAAAGGATGAATAGGGGAAAGTAAGACTCATGAGATGCAACCTATGAATGCAACTATATGCTGAGATGATTCTGTCTACTTGGTTAAAAGTAAATAAATTCTTCAAGACAAAAATAAATCAGATTCCACTAATTTAAATCACACAATAAAAGACAAGTAAACTTGTAAGAAGATAGCTCATGGAAGCAGGAAACATAGAATCAAGCATTGAACCCTTACTGGTAGTGTATATCACTCCAATCTCTCAAGTGTCTAGGGTTAATCACTCTACTCTTTTCTAGTCATGCTTTCTAAGCTTTGTTCTTCATCTAACCAATCAACAAAAATTTAGTATACCAATGCAAACATCATGAGGTCTTTTCAAGGTTGTAATGGGGCTAAGGTAAGGTTGAGGATATATGTATGGCCAAGTGAGCTATAATATGAATCTTTGACTAACCTAAGCTTTCACTTAAAACACACACACATTCTATGTAATTCTAAAATCATGCCTAACTACCCATAATTCCCACTTTTACATCACATACTCATGTACCAAATATTTCCTTAACTTCACCACATATGAATTGATTATTAAACTTAGCATTGGGGTAATTTTGTCCCCTTATTCAATTACTTATTTATTTATTTATTTGAATATTTTTTGGTTTGATTTTTTTTTATTAAGAGTATAAAAGTAAACATAACATATCAATGCACATGGATTTTTAATTTTTTTGGTCTTACATGAGTAGGTACCCAAATTCTTGATATTTTGTCAATGAAACGCTGTACACTTTTATCTACCCAAGTTCCCATAGTTCTCCATACTTAATTGATACACAATCTCTAACTTAAACTAACCAAAGATTCACTTGGGTAATTAATTGTTTTTCCTCTTAAGGCTAGTGATGTGGTAAAATATAGAACAAAAGGGGATTAAAAGACTCAAAGTGGCAAATAAAGGTAATTGAAGGGTATGCTATTTGGGATAAGTGAGGTAATAACAAATGATGGCCTCAATCATATGCAAGCATGTAAATACACTAAACAATGGACATATAGAATGAAACAAAATATAGATTGCAATCACAGGGAAGGAAACATGCAAGAATAAAATAGCATGGTTAAATAATTTAACCATGTAATTAAGCTCAAATCTCACAGGTTGTGTATTCTTAGCTATAATTCATGTTCCAAATTACAGTCTTCAAACAAGTTTAACACAAAAGTTTTAATTTAAATTAGCGAAATGGTATGAAAAGGGTCTCGAAAAGAAACTCGTTACTTTAACCAAGCAAAACATACATGCAAATAATTATTATCATGCAATCTATCCTATCTAACAAAAGAGAAAGTGAAATGTTGGTGTTAAGAGAGAAAAGTTACCTCTGGAAGTCAAGGACTGACCTCCCACACTTAAGGCTTGGCACGGTCCTCCATACCGTCAGTAAGGAGCAAGGGAGAGCTGGAAGCGTTGCCTCCAGTGTCTGGTTTGCCTTGGCTGCCTGTACTACTGGATGAAGGGGAGTCTGGGGTGTCTTTCTGTTCAGGAGGTGGGTGAGTACCAGCTATTAGTTCCTTCAGATAGTTGTATCTGCGCTTGTTACAGCGCTCCATTTGCTCCATTCGCCTGTCTTGCTGGTCGAACCTCTCAAGGATCTGTAGGAACATCTGATGGATGAAAGGTTCTTGTGGTGTGGATGGTGGTGGAGTGGAAGAGGGAGGGGTATCTAGGGATGGACCTGCAGGCTGGCTTGCAGAGGGAACTAGCGGCCTAATGTACTTCCAATTCAGGACATACTGGTTGGCCCTAGGGATCATGACCTTCGTGTCTCCTGCCCGATAGGACACTCCTGCTGCAGAGACTAAGTCTGAAACCAAGGCGAGGAAAGGCAGGTTACCCGCAATCTGTACATATCCCATTGCTTGCCGGATGTATCGTGGTAGGTTGAGGGGTTGCTCCGT
This sequence comes from Arachis ipaensis, assembly GCF_000816755.2. Taxonomy (NCBI): domain Eukaryota; kingdom Viridiplantae; phylum Streptophyta; class Magnoliopsida; order Fabales; family Fabaceae; genus Arachis; species Arachis ipaensis. Next base: position 99,390,917 of record NC_029789.2, on the reverse strand, counting down.
CGGGATGCACCAGATGAGAAGAGCCATGTCTGTTGTGAAGGTCGACTCATGAGTGCTCGGAAAGACATAGTGGGACGTAATCTGTGCCCACACGCGAGCCTCCAGGGTGATTGACTGGGCTGAGATGCTCTTGGGTTTGGACCGATGCTGCCCGTAGATCCACTTGTTGCCAGGTTGGGCTATAACTCCAAGTACGTTATCCCAGTCGAGCTGATACATCTGACACTTACGATATGCTTCTTGATATGCATCCCATCCCTCAGGACCAGGTGGAAGGTCCAATGCTCTTTATATAGAACTCTCGGAGACAGGGACCTGCTGCTGATGGACGAAGACAGTCTGCAGAGTAGGCGAGTAGAAGTTTAAGTAGAATTCAACTACCTATGATAAGTTGGCCTCTCGCGGCTGCCTCCTCAAAAATCCCCACTGTATCTTCTCAATTCGGGGCTCCTACAAAATCAACAAAGTGTGTTGGGACAATAAGGAGATGCTCATTGTTGTAGTTCCTCTCAGCCATGATGGGGAACATCTGTTCGCAATAACGGTTAGCAAACCGTGTGGAGTCGCGGGCGGGAAAGGCTTTCTCTGATTCATCAACTTTAATGATCCTCTTCACCCACTTTATTGGCGGCTTAGCACTGGTAGATTGAAGTGTCTTTGCCAGTGTTCTCTTGGTTTCTCTCCTAGCCAGTGGCTTGTTAGTCGCCTTTTCTTTTCCTTTCTTGGTACCCATGCCTAAGGAAGAAGAAAAAAGAGGAATGTGAAATATAGATAACCAAAAACGGAAGGGAGAAAATTCCCAGTGATAATGAATGCCAAAGGAAAGATGTAATCTCAAATACATGGTAGCTACAACATGTATGTAAGACATCAATTAAGAGCAAGAAGGTAATTCATAATTAAATAAATGCAAGAGGTAAAAGCATGCAAGGAATAGGCATGAAAAGCATAACTCAAGCATCAAAAATTAAATGTGCCAATATAGAGAGTATTTGTATGATGACAATTGTGAATGATAATCCCGAATACATGTGGAGTGCAAGGGTTGTGAAAAAGAGGCATTCAACTAAAAGAGTGAAACAAAATAGAGTTCAGGATGCCATAAGGGCTTTTTCACAAACACTTGGTGAGCAAGATAGAATAGGAATGAAAATAATATAATCCAAATGTATATGAGATCTAAATTAAAGTATCAATTGTAAAATCACTACATATAAGAACCACAAGCTTCAGGATAATAAGGTAACACCCAATTAAAATCTAACACCAACATAAGGATGCAAGAAAAAGAAAAAAAAAGAAAACATAGATAATTATACTAAAAGAAAGATAGAGAAGAAAGAAACAAAAATAAATGCAATAACGAAAGAGTAGATGGGAGGAGGAAAAGAACCTTGATGAAGATGATGAAGAAGGAAAGAAAAAAGTAGCAGAAAGTAAGAAAGAATAAGGAAGAAGAAAGAAAGAGGGAAGGAATAATTAGGATTGAAAAGAATTAGGATTGGGGGAGAGGAGATTTGAAATCAGGTGCTGAGGAGGAGAAATTGTGCGTCGCATGCAACGCGTACGCGTGCATCACGCGTACGCGTGGATCGCGCTATTTTTAGGCGACGGGTATGCGTCAGGGACGCGTACGCGTGATATGGGTTGTGCGATTGGTGCGAAGGCAGCCTCGCGCGTGCACAGCTCTCTGTTTGATACGCACATGTGCCAAAATTGTATACGACGCGTGCGCGTTAGGGACGCGTATGCGTGGATGGCCTTGGTGGAAAAACGACGCGTACGCATCAGGGACGCATACGCGTGATAGGGCTTGTGCTCCCAGCACAGTTCCAGCCCCACACCATCATAACTCTCTCGCCATACACCTATTTACGCCGATTTACAGGGTCACGCATACGCGTGAGGGACGCGTACGCGTGGACTGGTGAAAATGCAAGTGATGCATACGCGTGAGGGACGCATACGCGTGGACTTGCATGTGCGCCAGGCACAGCATCAGCACTACTCCTGCCCAACTCTCTGTTAAATTTAAATTTTCACGCACACACATATGACGCGTATGTGTCAGCGACGCTTGCGCGTCGTGTGCTCTTTTTTTTATTTTTATGCAGAATGCAAAATGCAAAATGTAGATGAATATGCAGAAATTATGAATGAACAATATGGAAAAACAAAAGAAAATAAAACTGGGAATGAAAATGGAACGATCATACCATGGTGGGTTGTCTCCCACCCAACACTTTGCTTTTACGTCCTTAAGTTGGATGGTCCACAAGCTCAATCTGCTTATGTTGGTAGATCTTCCAAGAGGAAGACCTTTAGCTCTTTATTGTCCTTCATCTTCTCACCATGATACAGCTTTAAGTGATGTCCATTGACCTTGATGAATTTGTAACTTGAAGGATAACTTAGGTGGAAGACTCCTTAAGGCTCTACCTTCTCTACTCTGTAGGGGCCTTCCCATCTGGATCCCAGCTTTCCTGGCATGAGCCTCAGCCTGGAGTTGTAAAGGAGAACTAGCTCCCCAGGTCTGAACTCTCTTCTCTTGATATGCTTGTCATGCACAGCCTTCACCTTCTCTTTGTATAATCTGGAGTTGTCATAAGCTTCGAGTCGAAGGGTCTCCAATTCTGCTAGTTGCAGCTTCCTTTCAGCACCAGCTTTCTCAAATCCCATGTTACATTCCCTTACAGCCCAAAAAGCCTTGTGTTTCACCTCCACTGGGAGGTGACAAGCCTTTTTGTATACTAAGCGGAAGGGACTCATCCCAATGGGTGTCTTGTACACAGTCCGATAAGCCCAAAGCGCATCAACAAGTCTGGTGCTCCAATCCTTCCTATGAGGCTTGACTATCTTCTCCAGAATGCGCTTGATCTCTCTGTTAGACACCTCAGCTTGCCCATTGGTCTGAGGATGGTAGGCTGTTGCTACTTTGTGAACAATCCCATACTTCTTCAGTAGACCTGCTAATCTCCTGTTACAAAAGTGAGTGCCTTGATCACTCACGATTGCTCGTGGTGATCCAAAGTGACAGATAATATGGTTTCTAACAAAGGAGACAACAGTGTTAGCATCATTAGTATGGGTAGGAATTACTTCCACCCATTTAGAAACATAATCTACAGCTAACAATATATATAAGAAACCACTAGAGTTTAGGAATGGACCCATGAAGTCAATGCCCCAGACATAAAAAATTTCACAAAATAGCATAAGCTGTTGGGGCATCTCATCCTTCTTGGATATATTACCAAACCTTTGGCATGGGGAACAAGATTTACAGAAGGTAGTAGCATCTTTAAAAAGAGTAGACCACTAGAATCCACAGTCTAAAATTTTTCTAGCCGTTCTTTGAGGGCCAAAATGTCCACCACTCTCAGAAGAGTAGTAGACCTCTAAAATAGACTGGAATTCTGATTGAGGTACACACCTCCTAATTATCTGGTCAGCACCATACCTCCATAAATATGGGTCATCCCATATATAATATTTGGACTCACTTTTTAGCTTGTCCCTTTGATGCTTAGTAAAATTAGGAGGGAAAGTATGGCTAACTATATAATTAGCTATAAGTGCATACCAAGGAACTACTTTAGATACTGCGTACAAGCTATCAAATGGAAAAGCATCATTGATAGGAGTGGAGTCATCCTTGATGTGCTCAAGGCGACTCAAGTGGTCTGCCACTAAATTCTGGGAACCACTCCTATCTTTAATTTCTAAATCAAATTCTTGTAGCAACAGTATCCAACGTATTAACCTCGGTTTGGACTCTTTTTTAGCTAATTACTATTTTAGAGCTGCATGGTCTGAGTACACTACCACCTTAGTACTAAGTAAATAGGCTCGGAATTTATGCAGAGCAAAAACAATAGCCAGAAGCTCTTTTTTAGTGGTAGTATAATTAGACTGGGCAGCATCTAAGGTCTTAGATGCATAAGCAATTACGAAAGGATCCTTACCTTCGCACTGAGCCAGTACCGCTCCCACTGTATGGTTGGAGGCATCACACATAATCTCAAAAGGCTGGCTCCAGTCTGGTCTTCTTACAATCGGAGCTTGAGTCAAGGCGATCTTCAGCTTATCAAACGCATTCATGCAGTCCTCACTCAGCTCGAACTCAACATCCTTCTGCAGCAGTCTGGATAAAGGCAATGCTACCTTACTGAAGTCCTTGATAAATCTCCGGTAGAAACATGCATGACCAAGGAATGAACGGACTTCCCTCACGGAGGAAGGGTAAGGCAAACTAGAAATCACATCTACCTTTGCTGGATCTACAGAAATACCAGTATTAGAAACAACGTGTCATAGAACAATACCTTGTTTTACCATAAAGTGATATTTTTCAAAATTTAATACAAAGTTTGAACTAACACACCTGTCTAAAACTCTAGCTAAACTATCCAAGAAAAGGTCAAATGAATCACCATAAATGCTAAAATCATCATTGAAAACTTCCATACAGCTCTCAATAAGATCTGAGAAAATACTCATCATGCACCTTTGGAAAGTAGCCGGTGCATTACACAAGCCAAAAGGCATCCTTTTGTATGCATACGTTCCAAAGGGACATGTAAAAGTAGTCTTCTCCTGATCACCAGGAGCTATATGAATTTGAAAATAGCCTGTATAACCATCTAAAAAGTAGTAATGTGATTTACCTGACAAGCGATCAAGCATCTGATCAATAAATGGCAAGGGGTAATGATCCGTGCGAGTAGCTTGGTTGAGACGCCTATAATCAATGCAAACTCTCCATGAATTCTGCACTCTAGTTGCTATGAGCTCTCCATGCTCATTCTTCACTGTTGTGACTCCAGACATCTTGGGCACCACTTGTACTGGGCTGACCCATTCACTATCTGAGATGGGGTAGATAATATCAGCTTTAAGCAGCCATGTCACTTCTTTTTTGACAACTTCAAAGATGGTGGGATTCAGTCTTCTTTGAGGTTGACGGATAGGGCTTGCTCCCTCTTCTAAAAATATCCTGTGCTCACAAACTTGAGGGCTGATGCCTACTATATTCGCCAAGCTCCACCCAATTGCTTTCTTGTGTCTTCTCAGCACACTAAGCAACTGCTCCTCCTATTAGGAAGTGAGTTCCCTTGCAATGATAACTGGGAGCTTCTGATTATCCTCAAGATAAGCATACTTGAGGTGGGGTGGAAGGGACTTTAACTCTATTTTCTGCTCATGGTTAGGCACTTGATCATCTGGAGCTTGTGATAATGGCAAAGTGTCCTCATTGTGTTCAGAGGGTTTCTCCACACTTGTACCTTGCTCCATGTGTAGCTCTTCTACTTCTTCTTGGTGAACTGTAGCTACAGCCTCATCAATGATGTCGCACTGGAAGATGGAATGATCTTCCGGAGGGTGCTTCATAGCTTCATCCAGGTTGAAGCTCACTGCTTTGCCATTTATCTCAAAAGGGTAAGTTCCTGAGAAGGCATCTAATTTGAACTTTGAAGTCTTTAGGAATGGCCTTCCAAGCAGGATGGATGATGGTCTTCCTGAGTCATTAGGGGGCATCTCCAAAATATAGAAGTCAATAGGAAATATGAGCCCCTTAATACTCACCAGCACGTCTTCAGCAATTCCAACCACTGTGATTATGCTTTTATCTGCCAAAACAAAATGAGCTGCCAACCTTTTTAAGGGAGGGAGCCTCAAAGCATCATATACAGACAATGGCATAATGCTAACACATGCACCTAAGTCACACATGCAGTCAGAAAATGTTACACCCCCAATGGTACATGTAACCATACATGGCCTTGGATCACTACATTTTTCAGGTATATAACCCATTAAAGCAGATATCGAGCTACCTATAGGAATGGTTTCTAAATCCTGGATTCTATTCTTATGCATGCATAAATCCTTTAAAAATTTCGCATATTTAGGTACCTGGCTAATGGCATCAAAAAGTGGAATGGTTACCTCATCCTTTTTGAAGATCTCTACCATCTTTGGGTCGAGCTCCATCTGCTTTCTGGACTTCCTAGCAAGGTGTGAAAAGAAGATAGGGATGGTGTCTCTTGCAGCTTCAGCTTCCTTTGGTGCGCTATTCTCTGGTTGAGCTGCTTCTTCTTCAGTCATGTCTTGTACTTCATCTTCCTCTTCAGTATCTTCTACCTCAACAACATCTTCAACATGAATGTTCTCCTTTAAGCTTGGCTCCTCATGATTCCTCTCTTGCAGTGTGGTTCTGAACCTCAAAGTGATGGCATTGATGCCACCTTTGGGGTTGGGTAAAGGTTGAGAAGGAATTGTACCAGAGCTTGAAGGTTGATTGTTGGAGGCAATTAATGAATCTATCCTGGAGACGAGAGCTTGTAAAGTAGCATTCAGAGCATTCATGGTAGAGGTAAGTGTATTCTGAATGTCTTTGTGTCCTTGCGTCATAGTGCGAAGCATCTCATCATTAGAAGAAGAAGGGGGGTAAGTGATTTTAGGGGCCTGCTGTTGGTTGTTCTGAGGCGCTTGGGACTGCCTTTGGTGAGGTGCTCTGTAAAGCTGGTTCTAGTTCTGCTGTTGATAGGGAGGATTCTGCTGATACTGGTTTTGTTGATTGTTATTATTATTCCACCTCTGATTTCTCTGGTTGTCTTTGCCTCCTCTATTATAGTTGTCCCTCCATCCTTGGTTGGAGTTATCCCTCCACCCCTGGTTGGAGTTGTCTTGCCAACCTTGGTTATGGTTTCCACCTTGGCTATAATTGCCGCCTTGTTGATAATATCCTTGATTTGGGCGATCATAGAAGTTATGAGTAGCTACCAAGGTGTTGTCTTCTTGCTGGAGCTGCGGACACTCATCAGTGTAATGGGTATAATCAGCACATATTCCGCATACTCTTTGTGGAACCAACTGTTGACTGTGTTGCGATGGGGGAGGCTGAGGTTATTGTTAATTCAGCTGTAGCTACTTCAATAAGTTGGTCATCTCTCCCAGAGTCTGAGTGAGAGCAGTAGTCTCACTGCTAGAGGAAACCTCCACAACAGCCTTGGGATGGTTGTTCCTGTGCCTGACATTTCGAGTAGATTCTTCTAGATCGGTGATCAGTTGTCACGCCTCTGTCGCCGTCTTGTACTTCTTCTAGAGCCATTACTTGCAGCATCTAATGTAGTCTTATCCTGAGGCTTCAAGCCTTGTGTAAAGTAGCTGATCAATACTATCTGGTCAATCTTGTGGTGGGGCATGAGTCTAGAAGATTCCTAAAGCGTTCTCAATTTTTGTAAAGGGTCTCTGACTCGCCTTGGAAAATGCAGGAAATCTCCTTCCTCAGTCTATCTGTAACTTCAACTGGAAAGTATTTTTCCAGGAACTCCCTTTTGAGCAGATCCCAGTTGGTAACGATAGATTCAGGTTGAGTGTAGAATCAATCCCTTGCCTTTCCCTCGAGAGAAAACGGGAAGGCAGATAGCAAAATAGTAGTTTCATCTGCACCATAACGCCTAACAGTTGAGCAGGCTGTCTGAAAATCCCTGAGGTGCTTGATAGGCTCCTGAGCAGGTAAGCCATGAAACTTGGTTATTAGGTTGATTAGCGCAGTCTTCAATTCAAAATCTGGAGCTAGATTTGGGTGACGCGCTTGATACGGTTGCAGTGTAAAGTCTGGAGCACCTGCTTCTTGGAGAGTAATCCTTCTGGGCTCCGCCATATTATCTGTACGTAAATCAACAGAATTAGTAGAAAAGGAGCTTGTTTCTTCATCGGATGGCGCTTCAGATTCGCCTTCAGAGGAGACTGGTGAATTGGTAGTAACCACTTCACCACCCTCAGAGGCTAACCAACGCCAAGCTCGCCTAATACGTGAAATAGTTCTTTCAATTTCGGGATCAAACGCGGCTAAGCTCGGATCAGGCAGCGAACGCATCATTCAATGAAAGAAACATACAGATCATGGTAATAAAATAGAATAAAATATGCAAAAATTAGAAAATTAAAAATATTTACACCAACTAATAATTTAGCACGCTATTGCAACTCTCCGGCAACGGCGTGAAAAATTGATGGAGGCGGAAATCAGCCAATTAAGAAATTATAGTAAGAACAGCGTTGTAAATACAGTTCTTAACCGACGAAAATCCGCTTATCAATTTAGAAGGGTTGTCATAAAATTATAATGAAAAATATTGGGTGTAAAAATCCAGGTTATCTCCCAACGAGTTGACAAAAGGGTGCTATTTTATTAAACAGGAGTTTTCCAAGAAATTTTTAAGAGTTGGAGAATAGAAAAATAAAGGATTATGAATTAAAGCAATGTAAATTTAAAGAGATTTATGTAATTAAATAAAAAGCCTTGACCAGGAGAATGATTAATTGGAAGTTCTATCCTTGTTGGAATTCTCTCAAGTGTAGTATCAAGAGGTTGTTGTTTTCACATAGTTAACCATTACTTAATAAAGGAAAGTCAAGTGATTGAGCTAACTCTTATTCACAAGTCCTAATCTTCTCCCTTAGGAAGGATTAGCGTTAGTGCCTAGAGAGTTAGCCAACAACTTCCAATTTAACTAATCACTTGAGCATTCCAAACTTAAGGGTCTCCTTTTAATCAACCCCCAAGTCAAGTTGGGAGTCTACTCCATTGACATGAATGTAACTTTCATAGAAATATAAGAAGAAGACATGATAAATTAAATAAAATAGGAATTAAAAATTAATTAAAAGTAAAAATAATTCTTTGCATTAATAAATCCCAAAATATAACATTCTTATCTGAACAGGGTTAATAAGTATTCAAAAGAGTAAAGGAATAAGAAAGCAAACTAGAATAATAGCAACTTCAACGGAGGTAGTGACTCTTCTCAATATCCAAAGCAAAAGCATAAACTATAAAAACTATGAGTGTGTAAAAAACCTAGAGGAAGAGTGATTTCTCTCTAAGATTCCAATCTAAAATTAAAAACTATGCGAATGAGAATATCTGTTGAGTCTCTGCTTGTCCCCTGGCTCTAGTCTGTGTTTCTAGGCCGAAAACTGGGTCCAAACTCGGCCAAAAATCACCCCCAGCGTTTTCTACGATTTCTGCAAAAGTCCATTTTTGAGGACCTCTAGATTCAAGTTGGATGCCCATTTGGGAACTTACTCATTTGAGATAGATGGGAGAGTTGTAAGTTTTAGCTTAGAAGAAGCAATTAGGCACCACCGGAGAACCATTCCATATTCCGGTGTGACCTAACTGACAACATTGTGGCCGAAGTACATTATGCAAAGCTAGATGAGAAACATATGATTGAAGAAAATAGTGAAGACCCAAGTGAAGAAGTTCAAGTGACATGCCAAGAGCAAAAGCTAGAATTGAAGCCACTATCGCCCCACCTAAAGTACTCATACCTTGATAAAGCCCACGAGTTCCTGGTTATTATAGCAAGGGAACTAAATCCTCAACAAGAAGAGAAGTTGCTACATGTTTTGAGGAAGAACAAAAGGGCAATAGGATGGAGCTTGGCGGATCTAGTGGGGATAAACCCCCAAGTGTGTGAGCCCGGATATTTTTAGAAGAAGAAGCTAGACTCATAAGACAACCTCAAAGACGATTGAATCCTACCATTTTGGAGGTTGTCAAGAAGGAGGTAACATGGTTACTCGAAGCGGACATCATCTACCCCATTTCGGATAGTGAATGGGTGAGTCCCGTTCAAGTTGTGCCAAAGAAGTCCGGGGTAACCACAATCAAGAATGAAAGCGGGAAGCTCATAGCAACACGGGTGTAAAACTTTTGGCGAGTATGCATAAACTACCGAAAGTTGAACTCGGCCACTAGAAAAGATCATTTTCTACTTCCGTTTATTGATCAAATGCTCGATCGATTATCCGGTAAACCTTATTATTACTTTCTAGATGGTTATTCGGGGTACTTCCAAATACACATTGCTCTAGAGGACCAAGAAAAAATAACATTTATTTGCCCATTTGGAACTTATGCCTATAAGCGTATGCCATTCGGCTTATGCAATGCATCGGTAACTTTCCAAAGGTGCATGATGAGCATATTTGCAGATTTTCTAGAGCAATGTATGGAGGTATTCATGGATGACTTCATGGTGTATGGTGATTCTTTTGAGCATTGCTTGGATAACCTTGAAAAAGTTTTGGAAAGATGTACTAAAACTAACCTTGTCTTGAATTTTGAGAAGTGCCATTTCATGGTTAGGCAAGGCATTGTTTTAGGACATATTGTTTCCAAAGATGGTATTTTCGTGGATCCGGCAAAGATTAATGTTATATCTAGCTTGCCTTACCCTTCTTCCGAGAGGGAAGTCCGTTCTTTTCTTGGACATGCAAGATTTTATCAAAGGTTTATAAAGGACTTTAGTATGGTAGCGTTGCCTCTATCAATATTGTTGCAAAAAGACATTGAGTTTGATCTAAGCAAGGAATGTATGGAGGCTTTTGACAAGCTCAAGGTAGCATTGACCCAAGCTCCCATCGTGCGAGGGCCGGATTGGAGTCGGCCATTCGAAATAATGTGTGATGCTTCAAATTTTGCCGTGGGAGCCGCGTTAGCACAACGCGAGGGTAAGAATCCATATGTCATAGCCTATGCATCAAAAACACTAGATGGAGCCCAATCCAACTACACTACCACCGAAAAAGAACTATTGGCCATAGTTTTCGCTTTCGACAAGTTCCGAGCATATCTACTTGGTTCAAAGGTGGTAGTGTACTCAGATCATGCGGCGTTAAAGTATTTGTTGGCTAAGAAGGAATCCAAACCGAGATTGATTAGATGGGTTTTATTGTTGCAAGAATTTGACTTGGAAATTAAGGATAGAAGTGGTACACAAAACCTAGTGGCGGATCACCTAAGCCACCTTGACCACACCAAAGGTGATACCACTCCTATTAATGATTCTTTTTCCTTTAAGGGCTTGCATGCAATCTCGGAAAACATTCCTTGGTATGCATCAATTTCCAATTACTTAGTATCTCGCTCCTTCCCTCCTAATCTCTCCAAGCATCAAAGGGATAAGCTAAAAAGCGAATCCAAATACTATGTGTGGGATGACCCATACCTTTGGAGATGTGGGGCAGATCAAGTAATTCGGAGGTGCATACCACAAACCGAATCTCACTCAATCTTGGAAGCTTGCCACTCCTCCGAAGGAGGAGGACATTTTGGACCTCAAAGGACGGCAAGGAAAATCCTAGATTGTGGATTTTGGTGGCCAACTCTTTTCAAGGACTCTTCTCATTTTTTTAAATCTTGTTCTCAATGTATTAGATTTGGTAATATCTCCAAGAAGGATGAAATCCCCCAACAAACTATGCTATTTTGTGAGATTTTTGATGTATGGGGAATAGACTTCATGGGGCCATTCCCAAATTCTAATGGTTTTCTCTACATTCTACTTGTCGTTGATTATGTGTCCAAATGGGTGGAAGCGATACCCACCCAGACGGACGATGCTAATGTGGTCCTTTCCTTTGTGATAGATAACATCATTTGTAGATTTGGGTCGCCACGAGCAATCGTGAGCGACCAAGGTTCAGATTTTTGCAATAAGAGAATGGAAGGGCTAATGAAGAAATATGGCATCTTGCATAAAGTGGCTACGGCCTACCACCCACAAACAAACGGCCAAGCCGAAGTTTCCAATCGGGAGATTAAACGCATCTTAGAAAGAATTGTGAAGCCCAATAGGAAAGATTGGAGTGCTATGCTCACCGATGCATTATGGGCCTACCGAACGGCATATAAAACGCCAATTGGCATGAGCCCCTTTCGGTTGATGTATGGCAAAGCTTGCCACTTACCGGTAGAGATAGAGCACAAAGCATATTGGGCCGTCAAGGAGTGCAATCCAAGTTTGGGTGAAGCCGGAGTTGAGAGGAAGCTACAACTAGTGGAGTTGGAATGTCTGAGGCTTGAAGCTTATGAGAATTCTAGACTTTACAAGGAGAAAATGAAAGCCGTTCATGATAAGAACATAAGAGGTAAAGAATTTAAAGCCGGTGATCTAGTCCTCCTTTACAATTCTAGATTGAGATTGTTGCCCGTAAAACTAAGGTCAAAATGGGAAGGCCCATATCAAGTTGAGAAAGCGGAACCCTATGGGGTTTACCATTTGCGCCATCCCTCAAGTCTGGATATCGTCAAGGTCATTGGGCACCGTCTCAAGTTGTATCATGGTGAGCAAATGAAGAGCAACAAGGAGATTGAGGTATTCCTTTTGGAATATGCAGCTCTTGGCAAAGAGTAATGAGCTAGTGAAAGTCCAACTTAAGGACATTAAAAAAAAGTGCTAGGTGGGAGACACCCCACCATAGTGAGATCTATCCTTTTTACACTTTTGTATATAGTCTTAAATTCTTTACTGTTTTGTGATTGCTTAGCAATAATATTATTTGATTAGATTTGATTGTGAATACCTTAGATAACTTGTTCATGAAGATTTGCATTGATTTTTCAATGGATGGATTGATTGTGTGGTAGAAAGACACCCCATCTTTGGGTATTGCACTGAGTTTCGGGTGTTTTTGACCCCTGTGGCTTATTTTTCCACTGAATTCATGATAATTAGGCATTCTTCATGTTTCTGAAAAAAAAAGGGGGGGGGGGACGCGTGAGCGCACTATGCGCGTATGCGTCCATAGGCACTCGCAGCTCCTGGGTCATTTTCCAGAGAGTTGTGCCAATGTTGTGCCAATTCTGAGCCCCAGGCATAACGCCACTCATGCGTACGTGCACTTGGTGCGTATGCGCACTTGGCGCGTCCGCGCCGATGTCGCCAAATGCAATCATGAGCCATTATTCCCGAGAGTTATGCCCATGTTGGGCCAATATCATGCAAGTCGCCTGACTTCACTCGCGCATACACGCACCTGGCGTGCACGCGCACCTCGGAGAAAATACACATCGATGCGCGAGCGCACCGTGCGCGTCCACGCCGATTATAAAAATTCATTTTCTGGTACTTCTTCCCAAGAGTTGAGCCAATGTTGTGCCCAACTTGTGCTGAGGGCACAACCCACAAGCACGCGCAAGCGCACCTGGCGCTCGCGTGCACCCCTGCACTTCGCCCACTTCATGCGTATGTGCACTGTGCCCGTCCGCGCCCCTGCTAATTTTTGCCCATGCACGCGCACGCGTGCATGGTGCGCACGCACCGGTTTCGTGCATCAACAACCCTAAGTGAAAAACAATGAATGTCCCTAGATTTGGATCCTTGATTAGCTTAGGAAGGTGAGGGTGTGTATCATTCAAATGGGAGGGTGTACTTGGGAACTTGGGTAGATGTAAAGGCGTATATTTGTAGTTGTAATCGGAAATTTTGGGAATTGGGAACATACTCATGTATTGAATGATTGAACCATATGCGTTGAAACTTTTGTACATGAAACCCCAAGAAAAAGGGGACCAAAAAGAAAAATTTTATGTGTATATATGAGAATGTAAGAAAAAGAAATAGAAAAAAAATAGAGGAAACAAAATATGAAAAAAAAGCAATGAAAGGGGACAAAAATGCCCCAAGACAAAGTAATAATAACAATGCATATGGGATGTGAATTGAAAAAAATGCATGAGTATGCAAAAAAGTGAAACCCATGGGTAGCTAGGTATTGTATTATAGTTGTATAGGTTGCTCTATGTGTCTAGTGGGATCTTAGGTTAATCAAGGATTCAAATTTCAAGCTCACTTGACCATATGCATCCTTACCTTCACCCTAGCCCCGCTACAACCCATGAATAAGACCTCATGAAACTTGTATACATGCATTAAGTAATTGTTGATTGTTAGATGAAAGACAAATCTTGGAAAGCATGATTAGGAGTGGATTGAGTGACGAACCCTATACACTCGAGTGAATAGAGCTGATACACTTTCGGTGAGGGTTCGATGCTCAACTCCTTGTTCCCGGCTTTCACAAGCGTTCATCTAGCAAGTTATATGCACTTCATAGTGATATTCAAATCGGTAGGATTCATGAACTACATATCATTTCGCCCCGTATGCTCATATGTGTTCTTGAAGGATAGATTTACCCTTGACCAAGTAAATAGATGATTTTACATTAGTTGCATGCATTCATTTAGGTAATTTGCACTTCATAAACCCTTTCTTACCATGATCTTTAGTCTTTTTTTTAAGCATGAGGACATGCTTGGTTTAAGTGTGGGGAGATTTGATAAACCCCAATTTTGTGGTTTATATTGTGTAGAATTTGGGGGGTTTTGTCAATATTTTTCACACCTATTCACAAGAATCGCATGGTTTTGTGTTCTCTTCCTAATATTGCTCCATAATGAAAAACATGCTTCTTTTGCCTTAGAATTGCTATATTTTGATCCTCTTTTATTTCCATTCGATGCCGTGACGTGTTTGTTGAGTAATTTCAGAATTTATAGGGCAATAATAGCCTAGAAGAGAGAAAGAAAGCATGCGCAAGAGGAAGGAACATGAAGATTTAGAATTTGGAAATTTCAGCATGGGCGCTCACGCGTGGGTGTGGATAGCTGGAAGCGGTGCGCAAAGATTGGCGCATCCACACAGATTGAAGAAATCCCCACCGGCGCATATGCGTACATGGCACGCACGCGTGGATCGAAAAAAATCAATCGGCGCGTACGCACGCATGGCGCGTACACGCGACAAGCTGTACGTGACCTCATTAAAGGAAATCATGCCTGGCGATTTCTGAGGCTGAGGAGGCCCAAATTCAAGCTGGTTCTGCATGGAAAAGACCCAAGGATGCTAGGGGAAAGGGGGGGATCATTCATTCACACTTAGACATAATTTTTTAGCTAGTTTTTGGTTCTTGTTCTTTTAGAGAGAGAAACCCTTGTTCTTCTCTAGACTTAGTTTAATTTGATCTTCCCTTGTGAATTCTGAATTAGATCTTATTGAATTACTAGTTTCGATTGCTTAATTTGAATTCCTTAGCATAATTTTGTTTAGAACTTGTGTTAGTTTTATGTTTTCTTGTCAATTGTCATTTTATACCCATTTCATGAATCTTGTGGATCTTTAGTTTTTAATGCTACATTAACGATTTCCATGGTTAATTTTGTTGTTTGAATGATTGTATGTTGATAATTGTTAGTGGGTACTTGTTAAATTCAATTTAATTGCATTTTGGATATGTCTTTTAGTAATGCTTACCATGTGTTTGATGAAATGTTTCCTTTGATTATGGAGTAGTCCTCTTTACTCTTGGCCTAAGCTAATGGAATTGAGTGACCTTGAGTCATTGGGTCTCATTGAATTGGTGATTTGAGAACCCTTGGTGATCAATTTAATACCTATTGACACTAATCCACTACTAATTTAATTAGTAGATAGGTTGGGACTTATGGGGTGATCAAACTTATTTGACATACTTCAAGCCTAGAAGTAGACACTACGTACTTAAGGCTTTTAAAAAGTAGACTTAATGGGTTGGTACCTCATAATTATCAATATTTGGTATGTAGACAAGGATGGCGATCTCAATTCCCATGCTTAGCCAAGAGTTCCTTTTATTATTCATACTTGAAAACCAAAACTTCAATTGTTTAATTCTAGTCATAGTTGCTTGTTAGTTTTAGAATAGAATTGTATTACTTGTCCTCTTATTAGTTTGAATTGCTCATACCTTGCTTTAGCTACTTGAGTTAATTTCCTGCATTTTAAGAATTCTTGTTTGATTGAGTCTTTTAGTTTAATTTCTTGCTCATAACTTGCAACCCCAGAATTCTAACCAATATTGAAGTACATGTTTGCCCATTCCTTGTGAGACAACCTGAGGTTTGAATACTTTGGTTACTTTTAATGGGGTTGAACTTGTGACAACCAATTCCTTCTAAATTTGATTCGCGGATTATTTGTCGGTTGAGGGCTATACTTGCAACGCGAAAATCTTGTGAAATTCCTTACCGACGGTATTACGCGCCCATCAAATTTTTGGCGCCGTTGCCAGGGAATGGTTGTAACATATGCCTTGATATTGGTTATGTGAATATGTGAATATTGTAGATAGTTTACTTGCTTTCAATACTTAGCTATAGTTTAGATTTCTTTTGCATGTGTGCTATGACTCCCAAGTTTGATGACTCGGTCTCAACCGAATTCTAGCTTAGCCTTAGTTTGACCTTGAGATTGAAAGGACCTTGTTACACACTCGGCAAGCTAGACGGCGGTTGGACTATATGGCTAGTACTTCGGCCTCTCTTGAGGAACATACTGAATCACTAGATGGTACCGAGAGTGACTTGGAGTCCGCTACTTCCTATTCTTCTGTTGGTACTACTAATACATCTTTGCATCCTACAGGTGAGCCATACATGGCGGAGCCACGACGGATCACTTTGCATGAGCAAGGGGCTCCGGATATCATACTTCAACCCTTGCAAGCAAGGTATCCCAACCTTGATCCAAACTTTGAGTTGAAGAGTAGCTTGATACATCTACTTCCTAAGTATCATGGGTTGCCGGGTCAAGACCCCATCCGACATCTGAGAGATTTTCAAGTTGCTTGTTCTACGGCTCGCAGGCATGGAGCCGATGAGTTGGCTATTATGGTTTTTATCTTCCCTTTCTCTCTTAAAGAGCAAGCAAAGACATGGTTTTATTCGTAACCGGATGAGATTGTGACCAATTGGGATTTCTTGAGAAGAGAACTTCTAGACAAATTCTTTCCGCTGGAAAAGACCGACTACATCCGAAAGGAGATCTCGGGTATAATGCAAAAGGACCAAGAGAGTTTGTATGAGTATTGGACTTGGTTCAAGAGGCTATTGGAATCTTGTCCATACCATGGATTGAACACTCACTTGCTCATTAGTTACTTCACCAGAGGTCTGTGCGGAAGATAGAAGATTGCTCACCGCTTTTAGTGGTGGTTCCTTTTCAAAAAACAAGACGGAGGGAGAAGCTTGGAAATTCATAAATGATGTTGCCGAGGCTACGCAACACGTAAGAGTAAGAAGTAATCCTCTCAAGGGTGTGGTAGAGCCATCCCCCTCCGAAGCAAGCTTAACCAAGGCACTTGGGGATATGACCACTATCCTTACACAAATACAAAAAGATCAAAAGGAATACTACTCCATCCAAGCCCCACCTCAAGTTGCTCAACTTGAAGGCCCTCCTAGAATTTGTGGTTTGTGCTCTAGCACCACACATTACACTGATCAATGTCATCAAATTCAAGAGGAGCATGCCCTTGTCGTGGCCAATTTGAATTACAACAACCGTACGCCCTATCATGCTCAAAACCAAAACAACTACTCTCATGGTAGTAATCAAAATCAAGGGTGGAGAGATAATGTACAAGGGAGCAATCAAAACCAAAGATGGAACAACTCTTCTTCTCATTACAACAACAACCATTCTTCATCTCAATACCACCATAACAACAACCACCAAGCCAACCAAAATCACCACAACCAAAACCAAAACAACTACACCAAATACCAAGCACTACACCATAGATAACAATCCAACCAAACCTCTTCATCTTCCACCAATCAAGTTGATGAGCTTAGAGCCACTATGGAGAAATGGGACGAGAGCAACAAGGCTCAATTCGATGACTTGGGCACTCAATTGGACAACCTCACCAACATGATTTCAAAGATGTCCATGTCCTCCTCCAACAACAACACTAACCAACCCTCAAGCTCTTCCAACATTCCATCCCAACCCTTTCCAAATCCCAAGGGCGGTCTCAACGCCATCACTCTACGGTCGGGGACTACATTGGAGGAGATACCTCCTAGGGTCATAGAAGACATTCATGAGGAAGAAGTGGTTATTGAAGCTCCGCATGAAGAAGAGGAGGTAGACAAAAGACATGAGGAAGAAGGAGTAAGCCTTAAGGAACCCAAGAGGAAAGCTATAGTGGATGAGTCCATTCCTATCCCATTCCCTTCCATGGTGAAGAAAGCAAAGAAGACTCCGGAATTCGATTTAAACATGCTTCAAGTGTTCAAGAAAGTTGAGGTAACTATACCACTTCTTGATGCTATCCAACAAATTCCGAAGTATGCAAAATTTTTGAAAGATTTGTGTACACACAAGGATAGGATAGGAGAGTTGGAGACATTATCCTTGGGTAGTTCAATTTTTTCTTTGATGGAGCTAATTCCAAAAAAATATAGTGACCCTGGAGCTTGCGTAAGCATCTTGCCGCTTTCTATCTTTGTGCGGTTGAATTTAGCTCCATTGAAGAAGTCGGCGGCGAAGTTTGCCTTAGCCGATAAAAGTGTGATCACTGTGATGGGAATAGCAGAAGATGTACTTGTGGCGATCAAGGACTTGGTCTTTTCAGTTGACTTTTACATCCTTGAAATGCCTCCAACAGAAAATAGAAGCTCATCCTCCATTCTACTTGGTAGACCCTTCCTTAAGACCTCTAAATTCAAGTTAGATGCCTTCACCGGCACATATTCCTTTGAGGTCGGAGACAAGACTATCAAGTTCAATTTGGAAGAAGCCATGAAGCATCCTCCTAAAGAGCATTCTATTCTCCGATGTGACGTAATTGATGAAGTGGTAGCGGAAGTGCGAGAAGATGACCACAACAATTTATGCTACCCTATTGTTGAGGAGACGGGTAATCAAGAGGATGAACAAGAGAAAGTTGTTGAGAATGAACTCCGTGAGCTTGACGAAAAGGAACCTCAGCTTGAGGCAAAGAATGAACTGAAGCCTCCTCCATCTCATTTGAAGTATGCTTTCCTAGAGGAAAACCAAAAGTTTCCGGTCATTATTGCTAGTGAGCTTTCTAGTGAAGAAGAAGGGAAGCTCCTAGATTTTCTAAGAGAGCACAAGAAGGCAATTGGTTGGAGCCTAGGCGATATTGTGGGGATTGACCCCTGCAAGTGCATGTATCATATATTTCTCCAAGAGGGAGCTCGGCCGGTCAGGCAACCGCAAAGGAGGCTCAACCCAACCATCCTTGATGTGGTAAAGAAGGAGGTCACTAGGCTACTTGATGCAGGTATCATTTACCCAATTTCTGACAGTGAGTGGGTGAGCCCGGTTTAGGTTGTTCCCAAGAAATCGGGCATCACTGTGGTTGAAAAGGATGATGGTGAAGTGGTCACCAAGAGAGTACAAAATGCGTAGCGAGTGTGCATCGATTATAGAAGATTGAACGCCGCTACAAGGAAGGACCACTACCCTTTTGCCCTTTATCCACCAGATGTTGGACCATTTGGCGGGTAAATCCCATTATTGCTTTCTTGATGGATTCACTGGTTACTTCCAGATTCACATTACCCCTGAAGATCAGGAAAAGACCACATTCACTTGTCCTTTTGGCACCTTTGCTTACAAAAGGATTCCATTTGGACTATGTAATGCACTTGCTACTTTTCAGCGGTGTATGACCAGTGTCTTTTTCGATCTGATAGAGAATTTTCTGGAAGTCTTTATGGATGACTTCAGCATTTATGGAACTTCATTTGATTGTTGCTTAGAGAACTTGGTCAAGGTCTTAGCTAGATGTGTTGACACTAACCTTGTCTTGAATTTTGAAAAATGCCACTTTATGGTAAGATAAGGCATAGTGTTAGGACATATAGTATCTCATGAAGGCATTTCTGTAGACCCGGCCAAGGTCAATGTTATTACCACTTTACCTCACCCCTCATCTGTGAGGGAGGTCCACTCCTTTTTGGGACAAGCAGAATTTTACAGGCGTTTTATTAAGGATTCCAGCAAGATTGCTTTGCCATTGTCGCGCCTCCTCCAAAAAGATGTGGACTTTGAGTTTGACAGCACATGTGTGAGTGCATTTGAAGAGTTAAGGAGAGTTCTTACCACAACACCGATTGTGCGAGGCCCCAACTGGACGCTGCCCTTCGAGATAATGTGCGATGCGTCAAACCATGCTGTAGGTGTCGTGCTTCCACAGCGTGATGGTAAACTTCCTTATGTCATTGCTTACTCTTCTAAAACATTGGATGCAGCACAGTCCAACTATACCACTACAGAAAAGGAACTCCTAGCTATTGTTCATGCTTTAGATAAATTCAGATCTTATTTGCTAGGGTCCAAGATAGTGGTATACACAGATCATGCAGCTTTGAAGTACTTATTGGCAAAGAATGAGTCAAAACCTAGACTCATCTGTTGGATCTTGCTTTTGCAAGAATTTGACATTGAGATTAGGGACTGGAGTGGGTCTCAAAACTTGGTTGCGGATCATTTAAGCCGGCTTGAGAATTTAAAATTTGACCCATTTCCGATCGATGACTCATTTCCATTGGATAGTTTGCATGCTGTGTCGGATAGCTTTCCTTGGTTTGCTCCAATGGCGAACTACTTGGTTACAAAAATCTTCCCTCCTAACTTTTCTAAACACCAAAGAAACAAGTTGAGGAGTGATTCCAAATATTACATTTGAGATGACCCTCACTTGTGAAAGAGGGGAGTGGACCAAGTAATTCGTAGATGTGTCCCGGAATCTGAAATTTAACCCATTCTTGAAGCTTGCCATTCATCCGAATGTGGTGGCTATTTTGGCCCACAGAGGACAGCTAAAAAGGTGTTGGATTGTGGATTCTGGTGGCCAGCCTTATTCAAGGATGCTAACCGGTTCTGTGTGTCTTGCCATCAGTGTCAAAAGTTGGGAAACATGTCCCAAAGGGATGAGATACCTCAGCAACCTATGTTATTCTGTGAGATATTTGATGTATGGGGCATTGACTTTATGGGACTGTTTCCCAACTCAAGTGGGTATATGTATATTCTGTTAGTGGTGGACTACGTGTCAAAGTGGGTAGAAGCAATACCTACCTGCCTTGACGACGCCAATACCATCATTTCTTTTATTAGAAATCACATTGTATGCCGTTATGGGTCGCCACGAGCAATTGTGAGCGACCAAGGATCCCACTTTTGTAACAGGAAAGTAGAGGCACTGCTGAAGCGCTATGGAGTATTGCATAAGGTTGCCACTGCTTATCACCCACAAACCAACGGACAAGCGGAAGTGTCCAACCGGGAGATTAAGGGGATTTTGGAGAAAGTGGTCAATCCACAATGGAAGGATTGGAGCCTCCGGTTGGAAGATGCACTATGGGCGTACAGGACAGCCTACAAGACTCTGTTAGGGATGAGTCCCTTCTGGATCGTCTATGGTAAGGCATGCCACCTTCCGGTGGAGATTGAGCATAAAGCCTACTGGGCGGTAAAGTAGTGTAACATGAATTTCACCAAGGCGGGTGACGATTGGATTTCTGCCGGTAAAGAAATTCATAAAAATAATTGCGTTGTAGGTATAGTTTCTAAATTGACAGAAAATCCTTTCGTACAAAAACTTTGGTTATCACAAGTAACAAAACCCAATAAAATTTATAACCGAAGTATTCAAACCTTGGGTCGTCTTCTCAAAGAATTGCAAGGAAGTATGATTTATTATTGGTTATGAAATTGGGTATTTTTAGGTTTTTGAAATAAGGAACAAGTAATTTAAATAGCAAGAAAAATAAATTAATAATTATGAAATCTCTTGGCAAGGTATAAGAACTGGAAATCCCATCCTAGTTATCCTTATCAGGTGTGATGAGAAATAGCTTTTGCTCCCACTTAGTTAACCCTTACTAAATAAAGGAACGTCAAGTGGACCAATTAACTTGATTCCTCAAGTCCTAGTCAACTCCTGTGGAAAGACTAGCTTTAGAGGGATCCAAGTCAATCAGCGGTTTCTAACTCTCAATTAACCGCTGAGTTTGATAACTCAAGTGTCACCAATTACTAAACCAGAGCCAAAAGGAAGAAAATCTACTTGAATAAAAATGCCTTAAGATTGGAAGCAGCAGTAACATAAATAAAAGAAAGAAATCTTAAATCTGAAATACCTCAATATGTATTAATTAAGAAAATCAATCCTAACATGGAGTTCATAAACCAAATTGAAAAGATAAATAACAATTAAAGTAATAGAATAAATAAAAGTAGAAAATAAATTAAAGGAATATTGAACCTGTGATTGAAGAGAAGTAGCCTAATTATAATAGAAACCCTAAATCCTAATCCTAATCCTAAATCCTAAGAGAGAGGAGAGAGCCTCTCTCTTTAAAAACTACATCTAATTCTAAAATTGTGAATAATGAAGTTGTATGAATTGTTGTCTTAATGAATGGATTGATTCCCCCACTTTATAGCCTCTAATCTGTGTGTTCTGGGGCGAAAACTGGGTCAGAAACAGCCTAGAAATCGCTGGGTACGAAATTTGCCATGCTGGTTTTTTTGCAGAACAATGCGTCCGCATGATTCACGCGTGCGCGTCATTTTTATGTATGGATACTATAGTAAATTATATATCATTTCGAAGCCCCGGATGTTAGCTTTCCAATGCAACTAGAACCGCATCATTTGGACCTCTGTAGCTCAAGTTATGACTATTTTAGTACCAAGAGGTCAGGTTGGACAGCTTTAGCAGTTGCTTCAGTTTCTTGTATTCCTTCCACTTTTGCATGCTTCCTTTCCATCCTCTAAGCCATTCCTGCCCTGTGATCTCTGAAATCACTTAACACCCATATCACGTCATCGAATGGTAATAAGAGAGGATTAAACATAGGAAACTTAAGGCCAAAGAAGCATGTTTTCAATCAAAGCACATAATTAGGAAGGCAAATGTAAAACATGCGAATTCAATGAGTAAGTGTGGGTATAGTGGATATAATCCACTCAATTAAGCACAAGATGTACCACAAACTAGTGGTGCATCAGCGGGTGTGGCCAGAAAATTGCAACTAGAGGAGCTTGAATGTTTGAGGATGGAAGCATATGAGAATGCCCGGATTTACAAGGGAAAGACTGAAGCCTTTCATGATCACCACATCCGAAGGAAGGATTTTCAAGAAGGTGATGAGGTCCTCCTCTACAACTTGAGGCTTCGATTTATGCCTGGCAAGCTCTGTTCTAGATGGGAAGGACCATTCAAGGTGAAAGAGATAAAGCCCTATGGAGTGGTCGAATTATTTGACCCTCAAAGTGACACAACTTTCAAATTGAATGGACATAGAGTGAAGAAGTACCATGGCTACAAGTTACCAAGAGAAGTGGAAGTGCTCCTACTTGAGGATGCACCAAAAGGAGGCACCCCACCGTTATAAGATCTTCCTTGTGTATACCTTGCTTTTAGCCTTAGATTCTTGTATATTTTGTGACTTCTTGATGTTGTTGATTGCATAGTAATGCTCGTTTTGTTGATTTTGTTGGATAACTAGGATGTTTATATAGATTTCATCATTTTGGTACGGATGAATTGTTGAAGTAGAGAGAATGCTTTGTTTTGAATAGTGCATGAATTTGTGAGCGTTTTTTTGACTACTAGCTTAAACACCTACCAAGAATGAGTTAGAATAGCCCTTTCCATGTTGTTTAAAAAAAAACAAACAAACAAACAAAACAAAGAAAAAGGGGCATCCGCGTGCGAGCGCACTGCGCGCGCACGCCGGTGGTGCATTTCATAGTCCTGGTCCAAAAACCCGAGAGTTGTGCCCACCTTATGCCCATTTCGTGTCAGGCACCCACGCGCCAGCGTACATGACGCCTGCGCGCCCCTTGCAACTTGGCCACCGACGTGCAAGCGCACTGTGCGCGCGCGCGCCGGTTGTGCTATCTGAACTCCCTGGTACATAAACCAGAGAGTGGTTCCAAACGTGTGCCTATTTGTGCCCGCGGCTGACGCACAGGCGCACTTCACACGTCCGCGCCAATCGCCACCTTCACCAGGCACGCGTCCGCGCACTGTGCGCGTCCGCACCGCCTGTGCTGCATGTCAACCCTGGTACAATTGAGCCGAGTGTTAGGCCTACTTTGTGCCAACTCTGTGCCAGAAGCCCAACTGGCTTCAGGTGCACGCGCCCTTGACGCGTATGCGTCCCTCGCTCGACCTTCACCAACGCGCAAGCGCACCATGCGCGCACCCGTCGGTCGCGCGAACTAGTTTTAAAGCTAGCGCGCCCTGCCTCTACCCTTCTCTCACCCTCTTTCTTGTTTCTTTCTTCTTCTTTCTCCATCACCTCTCTTCTATTCTTCTTCTTCCACAACCCACCACCACCGTCTCCGGCTACTCACCGGCGACCACCACCACCTCCGGTGGCACTACATCTCTTTTCTCTCTCTTTCTCATTTTCACAAGAAGAAAACTACACCTTGTTCTTTTACAATTCTCAAGGTTCTACTTCTTCTATACTTCATCTCTTACTCTCTTTGCATAATCTCTTTTTCTAGTTAGATGTTTCTTGTTGATTCACTTATTTTCTCTTTTAGTTGTATGATTATACTACTTGCTTTTTTGTTTGTTTACTTTTTCTTTTTCTTGCTTTTCCATTGATGTTGCATTTGAGTTTTAATTTGCTTTAATAGATCTTCTTATTATCTTTCCTTATCTTTGTCAGTAGGTGATGTTGTGTGATGATTGATATTTCACTTTGGGCTTCTAATTGGTTTAGTACCACATAATTGCTCATTGCTTGATAACTACACGCCAAGCGTTCGAGGAAATGCACAAATGTCATTTTGGTTTATTTAAGTCATATACCTTCAATTTGGTACCTCCTCCTCATTCACTTGCTCCCTTCTAAGTGCATTGAGTTCACTTTGTTTTATGCTTGCTAATTAGATACTCATTGAACACATGACTTGCTCCTTGTTATGAATGCTTGAGATTATCCTTCTCATGCTATGTTGCATGCCTTACCCACTCTTGCACCCCATGCCAAGTGTTGTGACCCATGCCTCTATAATCCTTTTGTTGCACTATTTCTTTTGGGCACTACCTTTCACTTGCATGTTTTTGTTGAGATGATTCTTTGGGTTTAATGCTTTCCCTCTTTCTCTTCCTTTTTCAGGATGGCCACCAAGAAAAGCAAGGAGAAAGCTTCAAGGAAACCAACCACAAAGAGGGCACCCCAAAAGTCAAACTCTAAGACGCACTCTTCATTAGGAGCCAAACCCCTATCTAAGAAGGCGAAGGCACCCGCTCCTATTGATGAAAAAGAGAAGAGTAAACCGGCAATGGATTCTTCAAGGTTCCCCAACCGCTTGTGTGAACTTGTGTTCCCCGCCATGGTTAAGAGGAATTATCATGCTGAGCATCTACTCACCCCGCCAGACAAGGTTGCTCATTGTATTCTACCCCGCATTGAACGTCAAGGATGGGAGTTTCTTCTGAGAAAACCATAGGAGGTCAACCTCTCATGGGTGGTAGAATTCTACACTAACTACCATTTTTCCTCTCTTCAATCGGTATACATGTGCCAGAAGCAAGTCCCAATTTCAAAAGAGGCTATTCATCAAGTGCTTAATGTCTTACTGGTACCAAGTGACATGGATGGCTACCAAGAGGTCTTACGTCAGTGAGAAGAGTTTGGGTTTGATTGGGACTCGATCCTCCGAGTCATTACTGAACCAGAGGCATTTTGGACCCATGGTCGACTCCGGATGCGGTCCAAGTGCATTGACGCACGTTACCTCACTGTAAAAGCTAGAGCTTGGGCCCAGATCCTATCCCACTATGTGCTACCTAGCACCCACAAGTCATCCTTCACGGCGGATCTCACCTTGCTTGTTTGGTGTGTCCTCACAGAGAGACCGGTGAACATTCCTCTTCTTATCAAGCAAGCGATGGGTCAAGTCCACGCCCGGGGTAATTTGCCATTTCCAGCATTGGTATCTGATTTAGTTGCTGCTGCGGGTGTTCCTTGGGAAGCCATGGACACGAAGGCCATAATTCCGGCTAAGGGCGATGTTGTCCCAAGCGGAAAATACTTACAGCTTCCTATGAACAACCCAAGCCTTGACAAATCCCCTCCACCTACCATTCCTTCCACCTCATTATCACCACCACAGCAAAGATCCACCCATCAAAGGATAAAAGATCTACACCAAAAGATCAAGAAGCTCTTGCGTTGTGTTACCCCTAGCATGGAGGAACCTGAGATATTCACGTCCACCTCTAACCCGAGTGACGGGAGCTCTGATGAGGGGGTTAGTGGAGGTTCCGGTCTCGATCGCCCTTTGCACATTGTTGGTAGCATGGAGGACCGTGCTAAATTCTAAGTGTTGGGAGGTCGTTCGACCGATCTCCATGGGTAACAATCTCTTCCCTTCAACACCCATGGATTTATCTTTTGCTTAGTACTTAGTACATCGCATGTGTAGTTAGTCTTGCTTGTAAATACCCTTTGCATGATGGTTAGTCTCTATAGAGTTACTTGGTCAAAATAATGACTTCTTCCCCAAGAAACTGTATTTTCGGGGTACCTACCAATTTAAAAAAAAAAAAATTTGGTGGTAAACTTGCTTCAAGAATGTATTTTGGAACATAGTGATTGAGCTAAGAACACAAGCATGTGAGTTTTGAGCCTATTGTATGGTTATATCTTCTAACCATTATTTTCCATTCTTGTGTGCATGATTCTCTCTCTATGACTATAATCCTTGTTTTGTCTGATTCTATATGTCCATTACTTTGTGTATGAATGAATTTACATGATTGAGGCCATTATTTCAATAGTCACTTTTCCCAAACAGCCTTAACCCTTTTATCTACCATTGCTAACAAATTTTGAGCCCATGATAAATCCTTTTTGTTCTTAAATAGAGCACATCAACAACCCTAAGTGAAAAACAATGAATGTCCCTAGATTTGGATCCTTGATTAGCTTAGAAAGGTGAGGGTGTGTATCATTCAAATGGGAGGGTGTACTTGGGAACTTGGGTAGATGTAAAGGCGTATATTTGTAGTTGTAATCGGAAATTTTGGAAATTGGAAACATACTCATATATTGAATGATTGAACCATATGCATTGAAACTTTTGTACATGAAAAGCCAAGAAAAAGGGGACCAAAAAGAAAAATTTTATGTGTATATATGAGAATGTAAGAAAAAGAAATAGAAAAAAAATAGAAGAAATAAAATATGAAAAAAAAGAGAAAGCAATGAAAGGAGACAAAAATGCCCCAAGACAAAGTAATAATAACAATGCATATGGAATGTGAATTGAAAAGAATGCATGAGTATGCGAAAAAGTGATACCCATGGGTAGCTAGGTATTGTATTATAGTTGTATAGGTTGCTCTATGTGTCTAGTGGGATCTTAGGTTAATCAAGGATTCAAATTTCAAGCTCACTTGACCATATGCATCCTTACCTTCACCCTAACCCCGTTACAACCCATGAATAAGACCTCATGAAACTTGTATACATGCATTAAGTAATTGTTGATTGTTAGATGAAAGACAAATCTTGGAAAGCATGATTAGGAGAGGATTGAGTGACAAACCCTAAACACTCGAGCGAATAGAGCGGATACACTTCCGATGAGGGTTCGATGCTCAACTCCTTGTTCCCGACTTTCACAAGCGTTCATCTAGCAAGTTATATGCACTTCGTAGTGATGTTCAAATAGGTAGGATTCATGAACTACATATCATTTTTGCCCCGTATGCTCATATGTGTTCTTGGAGGATAGATTTACCCTTGACCAAGTAAATATATGATTTTACATTAGTTGCATACATTCATTTAGTTAATTTGCACTTCATAAACCCTTTCTTACCATGATCTTTGGTCTTTTTATTTTTAAGCGTGAGGACATGCTTGGTTTAAGTGTGGAGAGATTTGATAAACCCCAATTTTGTGGTTTATATTGTGTAGAATTTGGGGGATTTTGTCAATATTTTTCACACCTATTCACAAGAATTGCATGGTTGTGTTCTCTTCCTAATATTGCACCATGATGAAAAACATGCTTCTTTTGCCTTAGAATTGACATATTTTGATCCTTTTTTATTGCCATTCGATGCCGTGACGTGTTTGTTGAGTAATTTCAGAATTTATAGGACAAGAATGGCTTAGAAGAGAGAAAGAAAGTATACGCAAGAGGAAGGAACATGAAGATTTGGATTTTGGGAATTTCAGCATGGGCGCTGAGGATTAGATTCTTGCTAGTAAAGAATTTCATAAAAATAATCATGTTGTAAGTATAGTTTCCAAACCAGTAAAAAATCCTTTCATACAAAAGTTTGGTTGTCACAAGTAACAAAATCCAATAAAATTTATAACCGAAGTATTTAAACCTCGAGTCGTCTTCTCAATGAATTGCAGGGAAGTATGATTTATTATTGGTTATGGAAAAAGGTATATTTTTGGGTTTTTGAAATAGGAAACAAGGAGAATAAATTAGCAATAAAGTAAATTAATTACTAGAAAAACTCTTGACAAGGTATGAGATCTGGAAATCCCATCCTAGTTATCCTTATCAAGTATGATGAGAATTGTTTATTGCTCCCATTTAGTTAACCCTTACTAAATAAAGGAAAGTCAAGTGGACTAATCAACTTGATTTTTCAAGTCCTAGCCAAATCCTGTGGAAAGACTAGCTTTAGAGGGATCCAAATCAATCAGCAATTCCAATTTTCAATCAACTGCTGAGTTTGATAATTCAAGTGTCACCAATTACTCAACCAAAGCCAAAAGGAGAAAAATCTAAATTATTTATATCATAAATAAAAGAAAGCAGTCATAAATCTGAAATACCTCAAATTGCATTAAATAGAAAATAAAATTAAACATAGGAATCCATAAACCAATTTGGCAACATCAAGTAATCAACTAAATTAATAGAATAATTAAAAGTAGAAGAGAACATAAATTAAAGGAACATTGAACCTGGAATAAAGAAATATCCATAAACAAAGAGAAATCCTAAATCCTAAGAGAGATGAGAGAGCCTCTCTCTCTAAAACTACATCTAAAACCTAAAATTGTGAACTATGAATGTTGTTTTTTTTTTGAATGAATGGATTCCCCCACTTTATAGCCTCAAATCTGTGTTTTCTGGGCTGAAAACTGGGTCAAAAACAGCCCAAAAATCGCTAGGGACGAAATTTGCCACACTAGTTTTTCTACAGAACGATGCGTCCACGTGATTCACGCGTGCGCATCATTTTTATGTATGCCCCCTTTAGCGAATTATATATCATTTCAAAACCCCGGACGTTAGCTTTCCAACGCAACTGGAACCGCATCATTTGGATCTCTGTAGCTCAAGTTATGACCGTTTGAGTGCGAAGAGGTCAGGCTGGACAACTTAGCAATTTCTTCAACTTCTTGTATTCCTTCCACTTTTGCATGCTTCCTTTCCATCCTCTAAGCCATTCCTACCCTATAAATCCTGAAATCACTTAACACACATATCAAGGCATCAAATGGTAATAAGAGAGGATTAAAATTAGTAATTTAATGGCCCAGGAAACATGTTTTCAATCATAGTACAAGACTAGGAAGGAAAATGTAGAACCATGCAATCTACATAAATAAGTGTGAGAATAGTGGAAAAAAATCCACTCAATTAAGCACAAGATAAACCATAAAATAGTGGTTTATCAATCTTCCCACACTTAAACATTAGCATGTCCTCATGCTAAGCTCAAGAGAAACTATAAGAGTGAAGATGAATGGTAGAATGTATGAAATGCAACCTATCTATATGAATGCAGCTACATGCTAAGATGTTTCTACCTACTTGGTTTAGAGTAAACAAGTTCTTCAAGACAAAAATAAATCAGACTCCACTAATTTAAATCACACAATAAAGATAAGTAAACTTGTAAGAAGACAGCTCATGAAAGCAGGGAACATAGAATCAAGCATTGAACCCTCACTAGTAGTATATATGCACTCTAATCGCTCAAGTGTATATGGTTAATTCACTCTACTCTTCTCTAATCATGCTTTCTAAAAATTTGTTCTTCATCTAACTAATCAACAAAAATTTAATGTACCAATGCAAACATCATGAGGTCTTTTCAGGGTTGTAATGGGGATAAGGTAAGGGTGAGGATATATGTATGGCCAAGTGAGCCATAATATGAATCTTTAATTAACCTAAGCTCTTCACCTATACACACACTCTATGTACTTCTAAAATCATGCCTAGCTACCCAAAATTTTCACTTTTGCATATCATACGCATGTATCAACTTTTTTTTTAAGTTTATCACATATGCATTGATTTTTCATTAACTTAACATTGGGGTAATTTTGTCCCCTTATTTAATTACATATTTATTCATTTATGCTGAAAATATATATTTTTATTTTTTTATTTTTTTTATTTTTTTTCTTTTTTTATTTTTTTTATATAAAAGCAAACCATAACATATCAATGCACATGGATATTTGATTTTTCTAGTTTCACATGAGTAGGTACCGAAATTCTCAATATTTTATCATTTAAACATTGTACACTTTTATTAACCCAAGTACCCACAGTTTTCCCACACTTAGTTAGCACACTATCTTAAGCTAACCAAAGATTCAATTGGGGTATTTAATTTATTTTTCTACTTAAGGCTAGTGATGTGGTAAAATATGGAACAAGGGGATAAAAAGGCTCAAGGTGGCAAACAAAGGTGATTGAAAGGGTAGGCTATTTGGGATAAGTGAGCTAATAACAATTAATGGCCTCAATCATATTCAAGCATGTAAATACACTAAATATTGGACATATAGAATGGAACAAAGCAAATATTACAATTATAGAGAAGTAAACACACAAGAATTAAAATATTATGGTTAAATAGTGTAACCATGTAATTAAGCTCAAGTCTCACAGGTTGTGTGTTCTTTAGCTATAATTCATGTTCCAATTTACAATCTTCAAACAAGTTTTAACACAAAAAATTTTTCAATTTAAACTAGTGAAATATTATAAAATAGAATCTTGAAAAGAAATTTATTACTTTAACCAAGTAGTAACTAAATGCATAAAATCAAACAAACATGCAATTAAACATGCAAATGCAACAATGAACTAACAAATAAAGTAATATATTGGTGTTGAGAAGAAAATAACTAACCCATGGAGATCGGTATCGACCTCCCCACACTTAAAGATTGCACCGTCCTCGGTGCATGCAGAGATGTACAAGTGGACGGGTGGCTCCGCAGCTAGTGCTCTTTTTATTTCTTTCCTTGCTGGTGGTTTGGGAGTAGCTTTATCTTTACCCTTCTTGGTGGCCATCTTGAAAAGGGAAAAAGAAAGTAACTTTTTAAGGCTAAGGGTTAGAACAAGGAAGGGGATGGTACAAGTGATAATCAATGCACGGTAAAGAAGGATGTCGTTAACACATGGTCGCGACTACATGTGAGAAGTTCATCAATGGAAATATAGCAAGTGCATGTGATGGCAAGTAGATGCAAGATGTTTATTGGCATGCTGGCAAAGGCATGAGTAGCATAGATCAAGCATTAAATGCCCAATTGTATTATCACTCGTAACAAACTAACTATCACGTCTGTATTGACAATTATATTCAATTAATAAAATAGTGAAAGGGTTTTGTAAAAAACAGGCATTAGAGTAGAAGAATAGAGTAATTACAAATGCATAATGCCATACGGGCTTTTTCACAAACACTTAGCATGCATGGTAAATATGTTATTGAAAGTATTGAATTTGAACATGCAAACAACCCTGAAGAAATAATATTAATTGTCAAATAATTCCACAATAACTCACAAGCAAAATATAAAAGAAAATAATCACCCAATTAAATATCTAACGCCAATTAAAGGAATAAAAAGAAAAGAAAAAGAAAGAAAAAGAAAATATAGATAATGAAAGTGAAAAGAAAAAGAAGAAGAAAACATAAATAAAAATAGTGGAAAAGGATTTGGGAAAGAAAAGATATGATATCTGGCGCTGATCTGGATAAGCTGTGCGTCGCATGTGACGCGGACGCGTGGGTCACGCGATCGCGTGGTGTATGATAAGTTCAGGTGACGCGGAAGCGATCGCGTGACCTGATTTGTGCTATTGGAGCAAATGTGTAGCCTCGCGTACGCACAGCTCTCTGTTTTATACGCATTTTTCCAAAAATCTGGGTGACGCGTGTGCATGGGTGACGCGATCGCGTGAATGGCCATATTTTGAAAAACGACGCGGACGCGTGGGGCACGCGTTCGCGTGATAGGACTTGTGCTTCTAGCACTATTCCAGCCCCACTCCATCATAACTCTCTGCCATACACCTCTTTACGTCGATTTCGCAGGGCCATGCGTGCGCATGGGCGACGCGCACGCGTGGGAGGCTATTTTTCAAAATGACGCAGACGCGTCAGCGACGCGTTTGTGTGGGCATAGTTGTGCCTAAGCCACACCTCCAGCCACGCTCCCGCGTGACTCTCTGCCTCTTTTCTTCTTGGTTTGAAAGCACATATGACGCGGACGCGTCAGCGACGCTTGCTCTTCGCGTGCAAATTTTTTTTTATGTAGAATGCAAAATGAAGATGCTGATGCAAATGTTATGAATGACACTAATAAACATAAAGTAGAATAAAATAAAATAAATTAAAACTAAGACTGAAAAGGAACGATCATACCATGGTGGGTTGTCTCCTACCTAGCACTTTTAGTTAAAGTCCTTAAGTTGGACATTTGGTGAGCTCCTTGTCATGGTGGCTTGTACTTGAACTCGTCTTGAAACTTCCACCAATGCTTGGACTTCCAATAAGCTCTATCAATACCAAGTAAATTTCTCAAGCTTTGATGGAGTTCTTAACAAGCTTTGAGCTCCCAACTTTGATCCTCATATATTCCCGGATCCCAAATCTTGATTCTACACCCGTCTTCAAGTGGATTATCATGATTCCATCTGGGTGGTAAGCAATCCGAATTCTCACTAAGGCATCTAAACAGCTTCCTAGACCCATACAATTTAGTATTCTTCCAACCATGATAATTCAGCCGTGAGCTTCCTACCACAATGAATCTAGGATTGTGTTGCCAATTACTAACCATCTTCCTCTTACTCTTAAAGCCACAAAGAGCTCTAAGTTGCCCATCCGTCTCAAGCAGACCATATTCAAGTGGGAAAGTAAAGGTCAATGATAAGGATTTTACCTACTTGAATGTTGTATTGGATGGTAATGACTTTGGGAGAGGTGTTTCCAATGGTCTTGTAAGCTCCACTCGTGATCTTTCTTGACAACTTCCACCTCTTTGTAGGCTTCTTCAATTTCAACCTCTTCCTCTTGGTAGCTTTCTTCCAATTCAATCTCTTCTTCATTGCTTACCAAGGGCATGAGAGGTTGTGTTTCTTCTTCTTTAATCTCCATGTCCAGTCTAGTGGGAGAGGATTCAATTGTAGGTAAGAATTCATCAATAATTGAATCCATCTTATGATCAACCTCCTCCAAGTCTTCAACCATGATATGCCTTGGAGGTTGTACACCCTCTTCAACATCAAATCAAATGTCTTGGAAGAAGGTTCTATGACTAGACCTTCCCATGGAGGTTCTGCATCTCCCAAGTCTTCAACTACTTCTTCCTCTTCAATAATTACTGCTTTGTCCAGTTGTTTTTGTATAAAATCGTACTCATCCTTGATGATTTCCTTTCCATGACAACTCCTTTCAACTATTCCTTCATCTTCAAGTACAAAATCCAGCTCCTCCTTGTTGACTTCCTTCACTAATTCTTCAACCACTCCTTCAACTTCAAGGGTCTCTACTGTCTCCACCTGTAGGGCCTCCTCTAGCTTTTTATGAAGTATGAATTCCCAAAGACGATCCCTTTTCTCTTGTTCCTTGTCAATAGTATAGTAGGGATCATCTTGCTCTTGGATTGATGGATGTGGGTGCTCTTCCATAGAGGGTGGTGATGGGATGGAAAGATTATTATGTGGTCAAAAAGGAAGTGCACTAAAGCTTGAGGATTGAATATTGGAGGTAGAAGGTTGGTTCATGCAGGATATAAGATTTTGGAGTGTAGAGGTGAGTCCAATGATATTAGAGATGAGTGTGTTGTTATCCAATGGAGGTTAGGGTGAATGTGAGGGTTCATTTGTTGGGAGAAAGGGCTCATAATACAGAGGTGGTTCTTTTTTATAAGGATATGGAGATGGTGAATATTGAGGTGGTGGTTCTGGGTGTGGCTCATGTGGTGGTTGGTGTGGTGGATAAGGATTAGGGTCATATGGAGGTGAATGGTGGAAAGGGGCTTGTGAGTATAGTGGTTCAGAGTTATGTTGAGGAGGGGGTTCATAAGCATATGGTGGGGCTTGTTGGTAACTACAAGGGGGTTCACCATATTCATCATCTTGGTACGCTCCCTGGAATGGCTCTTGACCATAGTAATTTGGTGGAGGTGGTTTGTCACGAAAGGGTCCACCATAACTATTGTCCTGCTATGCATCACAGAATGGTCGTTGTCCATGGTATCTTGGAAGGTGTTGTTGCCGAAAGGGTTAATTAGATCCTTGCGGCTCCTTCCATCTGTGATTATTTTGACCTTGATGCATGTTCCTGTTATAGCTTCCATTCCTTTCAACAACATTAGAACCAAACTCAAAGCGGCGGGGGTGAGAAATCATAATAACTAATAAAAATAAAAAACAAAAATAAAAAAATAAACAAACAAAAGAAAATATTTACAATAACTAATA
>NC_029789.2:99351711-99356231 GCF_000816755.2 Arachis ipaensis | reverse complement strand
GCCTGCTAGTCTCTCTAGCATCTGGTCTATGAATGGTAAAGGAAAATGATCCTTCCTGGTGGCTGTATTGAGCCTTCTGTAGTCAATACACATATGCATGTTCCTGTTATAGCTTCCGTTCCTTTCAACAATATTAGAACCAAACTCAAAGCGACGGGGGTGAGAACTCATAGTAACTAATAAAAATAAAAAAACAAAAATAAAAATAAATAAACAAGCAAAATAAAATATTTACAATAACCAATAATAAGGCACACATTTACAATTCCCCAACAATGGCGCCATTGTGATGATTAGATTCTTGCTAGTAAAGAATTTTATAAAAATAATCACGTTGTAATTATAGTTTCTAAACCAGCAAAGAATCCTTTCGTACAAAAGTGTGGTTGTCACAAGTAACAAAACCCAATAAAATTTATAACCGAAGTATTTAAACCTCGGGTCATCTTCTCAAGGAATTGCAGGGAAGTATGATTTATTATTGGTTACGGAAAAAAGGTATATTTTTTGGTTTTTGAAATAGGGAACATGGAGAATAAATTAGCAATAAAGTAAATTAATTTCTGGAAAAACTCTTGGCAAAGTATGAGAACTGGAAATCCCATCCTAGTTATCCTTATTAGGTGTGATGAGAATTGTTTATTGCTCCCACTTAGTTAACCCATACTAAATAAAGGAAAGTCAAGTGGACTAATCAACTTGATTCCTCAAGTCCTAGCCAACTCCTATGGAAAGACTAGCTTTAGAGGGATCCAAATCAATCAGCAATTCCAATTTTCAATCAACTGCTAAGTTTGATAACTCAAGTGTCACCAATTACTCAACCAAAGTCAAAAGGAGAAAAATCCAAATTATTTATATCATAAATAAAAGAAAGCAGTCATAAATCTGAAATACCTCAAATTACATTAAATAGAAAATAAAATTAAACATAGGAATCCATAAACCAATTTGGCAACATCAATTAATCAAGTAAAGTAATAGAATAATTAAAAGTAGAAGAGAACATAAATTAAAGGAACATTGAACCTAGAATGAAGAAATATCCATAAACTAAGAGAAATCCTAAATCCTAAGAGAGAGGAGAGAGCCTCTCTCTCTAAAACTACATCTAATACCTAAAATTGTGAATTATGAATGTTGTTTTTTTTTAAATGAATGGATTTTCCTACTTTATAGCCGCTAATCTGTATTTTCTAGGCCGAAAACTGGGTCAAAAACAGCCCAAAAATTGCTGGGGACGAAATCTGCGATGCTAGTTTTTCTGCAGAATGATGCGTCCACGTGATTCATGCGTGTGCATCATTTTTCTTTATGGCCACTATAGTGAATTATATATCATTGCAAAGCTCCGGACGTTATATTTCTAACGCAACTAGAACCGCAACATTTGGACCTCTGTTGGTCAAGTTATGACCGTTTGAGTGCGAAGAGGTCAGGCTGGACAGCTTAGCAATTTCTTCAACTTCTTGTATTCCTTCCACTTTTGCATGCTTCCTTTCCATCCTCTAAGCCATTCCTGCCCTATAAATCCTGAAATCACTTAACACACATATCAAGGCATCAAATGGTAATAAGAGAGGATTAAAATTAGTAATTTAAAAGCCCAGGAAACATGTTTTCAATCATAGCACAAGATTAGGAAGGAAAATGTAGAACCATGCAATCTACATGAATAAGTGTGACAAAAGTGGAAAAAAATCCACTCAATTAAGCACAAGATAAACCATAAAATAGTGGTTTATCAGGCGCGCACGCGCACCTCGCGCGCACGCGCAGGTGTGGATAGCTGGAAGTGGCGCGCAAAGATTGGCGCATCCACGTAGATTGGAGAAATCCCCACCTGTGTGTATGCGTACATGGCGCGCACGCGTGGATCGAAAAAAATCAATCGGCGTGCACACACGCATGGCGCGTACGCGTGACAAGCTGCACTGACCTCATTAAAGGAAATCGTGCCTGGCGATTTCTGAGGCTGAGGAGGCCCAAATTCAAGCTGGTTCTGTATGGAAAAGACCCAAGGATGCTAGGAGGAAAGGGGGGGGGATCATTCATTCACACTTAGACATAATTTTTTAGCTGATTTTTGGTTCTTGTTCTTCTAGAGAGAGAAATCCTCGTTCCTCTCTAGACCTAGTTTGATTTGATCTTCCCTTGTGAATTCTGAATTGGATCTTGTTGAATTACTAGTTTCGATTGCTTAATTTGAATTCCTTAGCATAATTTTGTTTAGATCTTGTGTTAGTTTTATGTTTTCTTGTCAATTGTCATTTTATACCCATTTCATGAATCTTGTGGATCTTTAGTTGTTAATGCTACATTAATGATTTCCATGGTTAATTGTGTTGTTTGAATGATTGTATGTTGATAATTGTTAGTGAGTACTTGTTAAATTCAATTTAAATGCATTTTGGAAATGTCTTTTAGTAATGCTTACCATGTATTTGATGAAATGTTTCCTTTGATTATGGAGTAGTCCTCTTTACTCTTGGCCTAAGCTAATGGAATTGAGTGACCTTAAGTCATTGGGTCTCATTGAATTGGTGATTTGAGAACCCTTGGTGATCAATTTGATACCCATTGACACTAATCCACTACTAATTTAATTAGTAGATAGGTTGGGACTTATGGGGTGATCAAACTTATTTGACATACTTCAAGCCTAGAAGTAGACACTACGTACTTAAGGCTTTTAAGAAGTAGACTTAATGGGTTGGTACCTCATAATTATCAATATTTGGTATGTAGACAAGGATGGTGATCTCAATTTTCATGCTTAGCCAAGAGTTGCTTTTATTATTCATACTTGAAAACCAAAACTTCAATTGTTTAATTCTAGTCATAGTTGCTTTTTAGTTTTAGATTAGAATTGTATTACTTGTCCTCTTATTAGTTTGAATTGCTCATACCTTGCTTTAGCTACTTGAGTTAATTTCTTGCATCTTAAGAATTCTTGTTTGATTGAGTTTTTAGTTTAATTTCTTGCTCATAACTTGCAACCCCGGAATTCTAATCAATGTTGAAGTACATGTTTGCCTATTCCTTGTGAGATGACCTGAGGTTTGAATACTTCGATTACTTTTATTGGG
The DNA here is from genome assembly GCF_000816755.2 of Arachis ipaensis. Lineage (NCBI taxonomy): Eukaryota > Viridiplantae > Streptophyta > Magnoliopsida > Fabales > Fabaceae > Arachis > Arachis ipaensis. The sequence continues at coordinate 99,353,142 of NC_029789.2, read as the reverse complement.
GTTGAACTTGTGACAACCAATTCCTTCTAAATTTGATTCGCAGATTATTTGTTGGTTGAGGGCTATACTTGCAACGCGAAAATCTTGTGAAATTCCTTACTGACGGTATTACGCGCCCATCAGGCATACATGACTTTTTGAGTTAAATTTGACATAGTGTCTTCTATTTTAGTGTTCTTTTTCATTCACTTGCTTGTTCTTATATGCATTGAGCTTAAAACTCTTCTTGCTTCATTTCTACATGCTCATCCCTTAACTCTTGCCTCTTGTTATTGATGTTGAGAGTGTATGCTTCTCATGCTTATTGTTTGCATGCTTATGGCACTCCTACATCCCATGCTAGTGATTAGCCATGATTTTTATTGTTGCTTTAGTTACATGTTGCAGCTGTCATGTATCTAAGCCACTTATTCTCTTATGCTTTATCACTTGCATGATTATTATTTCTTGGTGCTTCTTTAAGTTTAATTTTGCCACCTTTCCCTCTTTTCTAGGATGATTATTGATGAGCGGATAATTTATACACTTTTTGGCATTGTTTTTAGTATGTTTTTAGTAGGATCTAGTTACTTTTAGGGATGTTTTCATTAGTTTTTATGTTAAATTCACATTTCTGGACTTTACTATGAGTTTGTGTGTTTTTCTGTGATTTCAGGTATTTTCTGGCTGAAATTGAGGGACTTGAGCAAAAATCAGATTCAGAGGTTGAAGAAGGACTGCTGATGCTGTTGGATTCTGACCTCCCTACACTCAAAGTGGATTTTCTGGAGCTAAAGAACTCGAAATGGCGCGCTTCTAATTGCGTTGGAAAGTAGACATCCAGGGCTTTCCAGCAATGTATAATAGTCCATAATTTGGCCAATAATAGATGACGTAAACTGGCGTTCAACGCCAGCTTTCTACCCAAATCTGGCGTCCAGCGCCAGAAAAGGAGCCAAAACCAGAGTTGAACGCCCAAACTGGCACAAAAGCTGGCGTTCAACTCCAAGAAGGACCTCTACACGTGCAACATTTAGGCTCAGCCCAAACACACACCAAGTGGGCCTCGGAAGTGGATTTATGCATCAATTACTTACTCATGTAAACCCTAGTGACTAGTTTATTATAAATAGGACCTTTTACTATTGTATTAGGTATCTTTGATCAGCTAGAGATCTTTGATCAGTTGTATGCTATCTTAGATCACACTTGAGGGCTGGCCTCTCGGTCATTCCTGGACTTTCACTTATGTATTTTTAACGGTAGAGTTTCTACACTCCATAGATTAAGGTGTGGAGCTCTGCTGTTCCTCAAAGATTAATGCAAAGTACTACTGTTTTCTATTCAATTCATCTTATTTCGCTTCTAAGATATCCATTCGCACCCAAGAACGTGATGAAGGTGATGATTATGTGTGACGCTCATCACCATTCTCCCCTATGAACACGTGCC
>NC_029789.2:99316435-99351505 GCF_000816755.2 Arachis ipaensis | reverse complement strand
GAATCCTATTCCTGCATGATCGAGAACCGACAGATGAATAGCCGTATCGTGACAGGGTGCGTGAGCATATTATTCACTGAGAGGAGGGGATGTAGCCACTGACAACGGTGATGCCCTTGCATAAAGCCAGTCATGGAAAGGAGTAAGACTGATTGGATGAAGATAGCAGGAAAGCAGAGATTCAGAGGAACAAATGCATCTCCATACGCTTATCTGAAATTCTCACCAATGATTTACATAAGTATCTCTATCCCTTTTATTATATTAAATTCGAAAACACCATTATCAATTTATATCTGCCTAACTGAGATTTGCAAGGTGACCATAGCTTGCTTCATACCAACAATCTCCGTGGGATTCGACCCTTACTCACGTAAGGTATTACTTGGACGACCCAGTGCACTTGCTGGTTAGTTGTATCGAAGTTGTGAACCATGGTATTGGCACCATGTTTTTGGCGCCATTGCCAGGGAAAGAAAGAGCCATGAATTTTACATAATCAAAGTGTAATCACGATTGCGCGTACCAAGTTGCTCACGTTGCCAGGGATTGTTTGAGCCTGGACATCACAATTTCGTGCACCAATTATCAAGAAAAACAAGGGAAAGGCATCCAAGAAGGCACCCCCACGGTCCACTAGCAAAACACAATAAGCGCCTAAAGCCAAGCCCCTCCCCAATAAGACAAGGAGCATTGCTAATATTGATGTTTTGGAAAAGGACAATCCGGCTAGGGATCCGAACAAGTTCCCCAACCGCTATTGCAAACTTGTTTACCCTTTGATCAAAGGAAGGAACTATCATGCGGAGCCTCTTCTAGCCCCTCTGGCTCATGTCATCCCGCTTGTCATGCCCCGCATCGAGCGGCGGCAATGGGAGTTCCTATTGAGGAAGCCATGTGAAGCAAACTTGTCTTAGATGGTAGAATTTTACACCAATTACTACTCCTCATCCTTTGCATCGGTATTTGTGCGCCGATGACAAGTTCCCGTCACAGAGGAGGCCATTCAAAGTGTGCTTAAGTCCGGACCGTTAGCGGAAGGGATTGATGCATATCAAGAGATTTTGTCGGCACGATGCGAATATGAGTTTGATTGGGATGCCATCCTCAAGGTCATTTCTATACCCAAATCATTCTGGATTCGAGAGAGGATGAGACCCGGGCCCAAAGGCATCACCGCACGTTTTCTCACCAGATAGGCTCAAGCATGGGCCCAAATTCTAGCCCATTATGTGCTCCCAAGCACCCATGGCTCATCTATCACTGCCGAGTTAGCCTTGTTGGTTTGGTGTGTCCTCACATAGAGACCGGTTCATATTCCCCGTCTCATTCGCTAAGCTATGGGCCGCATCCACGCTAAGGGAAACCTAACCTTTCCCACTCTAGTGACCGACTTAGTTGCCGCAGCCGGTGTCCCCCGAGAGACCAAAGATCGGAGGGCCATGATCCTGATAGACGGCAATGTTGGTCCAAACGGGAGATATCTCTACCCTCTGGCGGACACCGAGGACCCGAACTTGGCCATCCCCATGAGCATTCTCACCACCTCAACCGCACCACCAAAATCATCCATACAATGCATAGAGGACCTCCACAAGAAGCTCGATCGTTATGAGTGGCGCAACCAACGCCGATACACTTTTGTCAAGAAGCTTCTAAGTTGCCTAGCACCACCTATGGAAGAACCAGAAATTTCCACGTCCACCGGCACCGATAATGAAGATAGCGATGATGGCGAAGAGGATGGACACTCGAAAGCCGATAAACCACTGCGTCTCACTCACGACACGGAGGACCGTGCCAACTTCTAAGTGTGGGGAGGTCGGTCAGCCGACCGGTCTTCATAGGTAACACCCGAATAAATTTTGAATCTCTTTTGTTAAGTAGGATAGATTGTATGACATCCCTTGCATGTTAGTTATCTCTTAATAAGCCTAGTTGGTTAGAGTAATGACTTCTTTCCTAGGAAGCTAGAATTTTGGGGCAACCCTACCAATTTTGAAAACTTTTGATGCTAAGCTTGTTTGAATAATGTAAATTGGAACATGGATTTTGAGCCAAGAACACAAGCAAGTGAGTTTTTTGCCTAATTGCGTGGCTACATCCTCTAGCCACTTACTTTCCTTCTTGTGTGTATTGTTCTCTCTCTACGATTGTGATCCTTAATTTGCTTGACTCTATATGTCCATTGTTATATGTATGAATGCATGTACATGATTGAGGCCATCACTTCACTTAGCTACTTACCCAAATGACCTTACCTTATAACAACCCTTGCAACCAATTTTGAGCCTACGCTTAACCCACTTATTCTTAATTTTAGCACCTCACAAGCCAAAAGCGGAAAACCATGAATGTCCCTATTTTGAATCCTTGAATAGCTTAGGCTAGAGCGTGTGTGCCATTCAAGTGTTGGAAAACGGGGTGGGAGCATCGGTTGAGGTAAGAGCATGTTATTGTTTTTGTTAAAAATATTAGGGAGTGGATACATGCTCATGTGTTGATTAAATATATAAACCTTATGCAGTGACATTCTTGTATATAGTTTGAAAAAAAAAGAGAAAAAAAATATAGAAAGAAGAAAAAGAGAAGCAATAAAAGGGGACAAAAGGCCCCAAGTTAAGACCTAAAGATAAATCAATGCATATGTGTAATGATCAAAAGTAAATGCATGAGTATGTGAAAGAGGGAGGAATGGGTAGTTAGGTTAGTGCATAATTGTATAGGATGTTATATAGGTTAGGTGGGAGGCTTAAGTTAATCAAATGATTCAATTTTTAACCCATTTAACCAAATATATAACCCTGCCTTAACCCTAACCCCATTACAACCTAAGAAAAGACCTCATGATATATGTATGCATGCATAGAACAATTGTTGATTGTTAGAGGAAGAACAAATTTCGGAAAAGCATGAAGTAAGGGAGGATTGAGTGATCAACCCTATACACCGAGCGAATAGAGTGCAAATACTTCCGGTGAGGGGTTCAAAGCTCAGTTCCTTGTTCCCGGCTCTCGCGAGCGTTCTTCATGCAAGCTATGCATATTTCACTTTGATAACTAAAATTGGTAGAGTTCATACATTTCCCATCATCTTGCCTTATGTGCATATATATATATGTGTTCTAGGAAGATTGAATTGCTCTTGACCAAGTAGATAGTAGCATACACCCTAGTTGCATTCATGTAGGTAGATTACATCCCATTAGTCTCACTCTCTTGTGATCCTTTGATCTTTTGCTTTCCTTTAGAATGAGGACATGCTATACTTTAAGTGTGGGGAGGTTGATAAACCCCATTTTTAGGGTTTATCATGTATAAATTTCAAGGGTTTTATCAATGATCTTCCACACTTATTCATATAAAACTGCATGATTTTGTGTTCTTTTCCCAACTTCGCTTCATAAATGAAAACATGCTTCTTTTGTATCAAAATTGATATATTGTAATCTTTTCCTATTACCATTCGATGCCGTGATCCGTTTGTTAAGTGGTTTCAGAAGTTATAGGGTAAAAATGGCTAAGAGGAGTGAAGGAAGCATGCATGAATAGAAGGAGCATGGAATAAAGTAGAATTTTGGAATTTGGGCATGTGCGCGCACGCGCACTATACGCAGACGCACGGATGTGCACCCTCAGAGCCGGCTAGATGGAGCCAAAGCGAGAAGCCGGCGCGCTTATACGGCTGGGCCATAATTCCTTTGATGCGTGCGCACACTGTACGCCTGCGCGTAAGTCGCAAAAAACCCCAGGTGTGCGTACGCGTACTGCGCGCATACGCGCCGATGTGCGCACGTGATTTTTTAAGAGGAAAACATGACCAGTGATTTCAGGCAGTCCCAGGCCCTGTTTTAGAGCAGAATTTTGGAGGGAAAAGCATAAGAAGACTAAGGATTAGGGGGGTTAGGACAATTAGTCATAATTCTAAATATTTTGGGTAGTTAGTTACATTTGGCTTTTAGAGAGAGAAACTCCAACCTCTCTCTAGGATTTCACTTTTTCCATTGAAATTCTCCTTTGATTTCTTGGTGAGATCCATCGCTAATTCACTTTTACTTTGATACAAGCTGTAGATCTACTCTTCTTCTACTCTCAATTAGTGTTCTTATGGTTCTATCTCTTGGATCTAGATTTGTGACTTTGTTACTTTGAATTTTGATTAATGAATTAAGGAATTTCATTCAATTGCTTGATTGTTGAAGATTGTTTGGATTAGATAGCTTTAATTCAATTCTTTTCTCTCAATCACATCATGTCCTCTATGATTGGTTTAAGTGTGGGGAGGTTGATAAATCCCATTTGTAGGATTTATCTTGTGCTTAATTTAGTAGATTTTATGACCTTTTACTCACATTTATTCAACGAAATAGCATGGTTTCATGATTGTCTCCTAATTTGTGCTTAAGTATGAAAACATGCTTTCTAGGCCCTCAATTAGCTAAATTTAATTCACCTTGATTCTATTAGATGCCTTGATGTGTTTGCTAAGTGATTTCAGATTTAGAAGGCAAGGATTGGATCAAGGGAATGAAGAAAAAGCATGTAAAAAATGGAGAACTCATGAAGAAATGAAGGAATCGTAAAAGCTGTCAAGCAGACCTCTTAGCACTTAATCGACCATAACGTGAGCTACAGAGGTCCAAATGATGCAGTTCTTGTTGTGGTGGAAAGCTAACATCCGGGGCTTTGAAATAATATAAGATTTTCCAAAGTTGCATTGCGATTAGAGGCACACACGCGCACAGTATACATACGCGCCGATGGTTGCACATGATTCACTTAATGCAACTCATGGCCAGCAATTTTAGAAGCCTTGTGGGCCCAATCCAACTCATTTATGATGCTATTTAAGCCAAAGTTTGAAGGGGAATTAACATACTTTTGATCATTAGTCATAGTTTAAGTTTTAGAAGTAGTTAGAGTTAGTTTCTAGAGAGAGAAGTTCTCACTTCTCTCTAGAATTAGGATTAGGTTTTAGATCTAGTTCTTCTTCTCTCTTCTCTCTTCTAATTTTCCTTTTCTTTCCTTAATTGTTCTCTTGTAGTTGTAGAATGCTTCTTCTCTTGTAATTCCTTTGTATTATTAGTTGTAGTTTATGAAATTTCTTTTGGAGATCTACATTTCTTCTTCAATGCAATTGGTAAGTTCTTTGTTGTTTCATAATTGTTTTCCTTTTCTATTGTTGATCTCTTGCTATTCTAGTTAGATCTTTTTTTAATTCTTACAATTCATTTTGTTTACTTTTATTGCCTTCTATGTGTTTAATGAAATGCTTCTTCTAGTTATTAGTTAGATTTTGTTCCTCTTGGCTTTGGTAGAGTAATTAGTGACGCTTGAGTTATCTAATTCCTTTGTTGATTGATAATTAGAAGTTGCTAATTGATTTGGATACCACTAAAGCTAGTCTTTCCCTTGGAAGTTGGCTAGGACTTGTGGAATCAAGTTAATTCATCCACTTGACTTTCCTCCATGGTTAGAGGTTAACTAAGTGGTAGCAATGGACAATTTGTGATCACAATTGAGGAGGTTAACTAGGATAAGACTTCTAATTCTCATAACCTTGCCAAGAGCTTTTCATAGTTGTTAGTTTATTTTCATTGCATTTTACATTTCTTGTCTCCTATCTCAAAAACTCCAAAATACATCTCATAACCAATAATAAGAACACTTTATTGTAATTCCTAGGGAGAACGACCCGAGGCTCAATACTTCGGTTTATAAATTTAGGGGTTTGTACTAGTGACAAACAATCTTTTGTATGAAGGGATTAGTGTTGGTTTTGAAACTATACTTGCAACGAAGATTCATTTGTGAAATTCTAGACCATCAAGAAATCCGTTCATCAAAATGGCGCCGTTGCCGGGGAATTGCAATTATGTGCCTTGTTATTGGTTATTGTACATATGTGAATATTGTAAATATGTTTGTTTTTTGCTTGTTTGTTAGTTTTTGTTAGTTTTAGGATTCTATTAGTTTTGTTTTTTTATTTGTCACTATGAATTCTTGTCCTTGTGGTTTTGGATATGGTTATGACTATGCTGTAGGTGATGAAAACTTCAATGATGGCTCACATTATGGGAGAGATGAATACTTGAGAAAGGAGCCACATCCATATGAGCAATCACCATGGCAACCTCCTCATTCAAGCTACTATGATGGTAATCCCTCCTATAATGCATATCATTCCAATGGATATGATGGTTCTTATCATGATTATTCCACTCAACCACCATCATTCCATGTACCATACTCTCAATATAGTCCTCAAACACCATCATTCCAACCACCATACTCTCAAGCCACATCCTATTTCCACCAATTGTCTCCACCAAATCCTAATTCATATTTACCCTATGCATATCCTTGTGATAATTATGAACAAGAAACCATTGAATTACCACCACTCTAACATCTTTACCCTCCAAACTAAGTTCCCATGGATGATACACTTGGTATCATTCCTCAAGAGCAAGAAGAGCTTCAAACCGCACTAACTAGTTTCACCTCTACCCTCCAAGAACTTATGTCCTATATACTTCCACCTTCTACCAAAAACCAACACACCTTCCAACCCGTGCACGACTGATAAACCCCATTTGTAGGATTTATCTTGTACTTAATTTAGGAGATTTTATGACCTTTTACCCATATTTATTCAATGAAATAGCATGGTTTTGTAAATTCTCCTATAATTGTGCTTAAGAGGAAAATATGCTTTTTAGGACTTAAAAAATTTAATTCACCTTGATTCTATTAGATGCCTTGATATGTTTGTTAAGTGATTTCAGATTTTAGGAGGCAAAGATTGGATCAAGAGAATGAAGAAAAAGCATGTAGAGATGGAGAACTCATGAAGAAATGAAGGAATCGCAAAGCTGTCAAGCCAACCTCTTCGCACTTAATCAACCATAATTTGAGCTACAGCGGTCCAAATGATGCGGTTCCAGTTGTGTTGTGGTGCACGAAATTGTGATCTCAGGCAACGGCGCCAAAAACTCTGTACGCACGTCTTAATAAATCATTTTTCATTCACAACTTCGATACAACTAACCAGCAAGTGCACTGGATTGTCCAAGTAATAAACCTTACGTGAGTAAGGGTCGATCCCACGGAGATTGTTGGTATGAAGCAAGCTATGGTCATCTTGTAAATATCAGTTAGGCGGATAATAATTGATTATGGAGTTTTCGAAAATAAATGATAAATAAGCAGAAAATAAAGATAGAAATACTTATGTATATCATTGGTGAGAATTTCAGATAAGTGTATGGAAATGCGTTCGTTCCTCTGAACTTCTGCTTTCCTGCTGTTTTCATCCAATCAGTCCTACTCCTTTCCATGGCTGGCTTTATGTAAGGACATCACCGTTGTCAATGGCTACTTTTCATCCTCTCTGTGAAAATGGTCCGATGCGCTGTCACTGCATGGCTAATCATCTGGAGGCATCACCATGGTCAATGGCTGCATCCTATCCTCTTGTGAAAATGGTCCAAATGCTCTGTCACAGCACGGCTAATCATCTGAGGTTCTCGATCATACTGGAATAGGATTCACCCTCCTTTTGCGTCTGTCACTACGCCCAGCACTCGCGAGTTTGAAGTTCGTCACAGTCATTCAATTCGAGAGTCCTACTCGGAATACCATAGACAAGGTTTAGACTTTCCGGACTCTCATGAATGCCGCCATCAATCTAGCTTATACCACGAAGATTCTGATTAAGAGATCTAAGAGATAATCATCCAATCTAAGGTGGAACGAAAGTGGTTGTCAGGCACGCGTTCGTGGGGGAATGATGATGATTGTCACGTTCATCACATTCATGTTGAAGTGCGAATGAATATCTTAGAAGCGGAATAAGTTGAATTGAATAGAAAAACAGTAGTACTTTGCATTAATTCATGAGGAACAACAGAGCTCCACACCTTAATCTATGGAGTGTAGAAACTCTACCGTTGAAAATACATAAGTGATGAAGGTCCAGGCATGGCCGAATGGCCAGCTCCCAAAATGTGATCACAGGATCAAAAATACAATCCAGGATGTCTAATAGAATAGTAAAAAGTTCTATTTATAATAAACTAGCTACTAGGGTTTACAGAAGTAAGTAATTGATGCATAAATCCACTTCTGGGGCCCACTTGGTGTGTGCTTGGGCTGAGCTTGAATGTTACACGTGCAGAGGCTCTTTCTGGAGTTGAACGCCAGGTTTTAACGTGTTTCTGGCGTTCAACTCTGGTTTGTGACGTGTTTCTGGCCTTTAACGCCCTTTTACATCATCTAAACTCGACCAAAGTATGGACTATTATATATTGCTGGAAATCCCTGGATGTCTACTTTCCAACGCAATTGAAAGCGCGACATTTTGAGTTTTGTAGCTCCAGAAAATCCACTTTGAGTGCAGAGAGGTCAGAATCCAACAGCATCAGCAGTCCTTCTTCAACCTTTGAATCTGATTTTTGCTCAAGTCCCTCAATTTCAGCCAGAAAATACCTGAAATCATAGAAAAACACACAAAATCATAGTAAAGTCCAGAAATGTGAATTTAGCATAAAAACTAATGAAAACATCCCTAAAAGTAACTAGATCCTACTAAAAATATACTAAAAATAATGCCAAAAAGCGTATAAATTATCCGCTCATCACAACACCAAACTTGAATTGTTGCTTGTCCCCAAGCAACTGAAAATCAAATCACTGATGCTCAAAGCCTTGGGATCCTTTTTATTACCCTTGCCTTTTGGTTTTAAGGGCTATTGGCTTTTTGCTCTCGCCTCTTGGTTTTAAGAGCTTTTGGCTTTTTCTGCTTGCTTTTTCTTTTTCTTTCTATTTTTTTTAGCCATTTTTTTTCTGCAAGCTTTGTTCTTTGCTGCTTTTTCTTGCTTCAAGAATCATTTTTATGATTTTTCAGATTATCAAATAACATGTCTCCTTGTCATCATTCTTTCAAGAGCTAACATATTTAACATTCATGAACAACAACTTCAAAAGACATATGCACTGTTCAGGCATTCATTCAGAAAACAAGAAGCATTGTCACCACATCAATATAATTAAACTAAGTTCAAGGATAAATTCGAAACCCATGTACTTCTTGTTCTTTTGAATTAAAACATTTTTCATTCAAGAGAGGTGATGGATTCATATTCACTACTTTAAGGCATAGACACTTATTAATGATCATGTAATAAAGACACAAACATAGATAAACATTTAACATAAGAAAACGAAAAATAGAAAGTTTAAGAACAAGGAATGAGTCCACCTTAGTGATGGTGGCATTTTCTCCTTGAGGAACCAATGATGTCCTTGAGCTCTTCTATGTCTCTTCCTTGTCTTTGTTGCTCCTCCCTCATTGCTTTTTGATCTTCTCTAATTTCATGAAGGATGATGGAGTGATCTTGATGTTCCACCCTTAGTTGTCCCATGTTGGAACTTAATTCTCCTAGGGAGGTGTTGGTTTGCTCCCAAAAATTCTGTGGAGGAAAGTGCATCTGAGGCATCTCCGGGATCTCATGGTGATGAGCTTCATGCGTTTCTTGAGATCCATGAATGGGCTCTCTTGCTTGCTCCATCCTTTTCTTAGTGATGGGCTTGTGAGATGAATCTTTCCATCTCCCATGGCTCAGAGGTGGAAGCAATTGCCTTCCCTTTTCTCTTTCTTGAGGTTTCTCTGGCCTTAGGTGCCATTAATGGTAACGGAAAAACAAAAAGCTTATGCTTTTACCACACCAAACTTAGAATATTGCTCGCCCACGAGCAAGAGAAGAAAGAATAGATGAAGAAGAAAAAGATATGGAGGAGATGGAGGGATGTGTGTATTCGGCCATATGGGTGGGATTGGGTGGGAAAGAGATTTTGAATTTTGAAGGTAGGTGGGGTGTATGGATGTGAGTAGAAAATGGAAAACAGAAGGGATGACCATGAATGGAGAGAGAGAGAGTGAGGTAGGTGGGGATCCTGTGAAGTCCACAGATGCTGAGATGATCCTATGGGGTCCACAGATCCTGAGGTGTCAAGGATTTGAATCCCTGTACCAATTAGGCATGTAAAATGCCTTTGCATGCAATTCTGGCGTTTAAACGCTGAACTGATGCTTGTTCTGGGCGTTCAACGCCCAGATGCTTGTTTCTGGCGTTCAGCGCCAGCTCTTCCTCACTGTGCATTTCTGGCATCTGAACGCCAGGATGCTGCTTGTTTCTGGCGTTCAACGCCAGAAACATGCTCTGTTCTGGCGTTGAACGCCAGACAGATGCTCCTTACTGGCGTTTAAACGCCAGTAAGATCCTCCTCCAGGGTGTGATTTTTCTTCTACTATTTTTTATTCCATTTTCAATTTTTCAGTTGTTTTTGTGACTCCACATGATCATGAACCTATGAAGACATATAACTAATAAAAATATAATTAAATAAAAATTGGGTTTCCTCCCAATAAGTGCTTCTTTAATGTCAATAGCTTGACAGTGGGCTCTCATGGATCCTCACAGATGTTCAGAGCATTGTTGAGACTCCCCAACACCAAACTTAGAGTTTGGATATGAGAGTTCAACACCAAACTTAGAGTTTGGTTGTGGCCTCCCAACACCAAACTTAGAGTTTGACTGTGAGGGCTCTGGTTGACTCTGTTTTAAGAAAAGCTTACTGTGCCTCTTTTCCATGTTTATAGAAGGATGTCCTTGAGTTTTAAACTCAAGGGAGTCCTCATTCAATTGAAGGACTAGTTCACCTCTGTTAACATCAATCACAGCTCTTGCTGTGGCTAGGAAGGGTCTTCCAAGGATGATGGATTCATCCTCATCCTTCCCAGTATCTTGGATTATGAAATCAGTAGGGATGTAAAGGCCTTCAACCTTTACTAACATCTCCTCTACTTGTCCATAAGCCTGTTTTCTAGAATTGTCTGCCATCTCCAATGGAATTTTAGCAGCTTGTACCTCAAAGATTCCCAATTTTTCCACTACAGAGAATGGCATGAGGTTTATCCCTGACCCCAGGTCACATAGAGCCTTTTCAAAGGTCATGGTGCCTATGGTACAAGGTATCAGGAACTTTCCAGGATCCTGTTTCTTCTGAGGCAATCTCAGTTGATCCAATGCATTTAGTTCATTGGTGAACAAGGGAGGTTCATCTTCCCAAGTCTCAATACCAAATAATTTGGCATTCAGCTTCATGATTGCACCAAGGTACTTGGTAACTTGCTCCTTAGTAACATCCTCATTCTCTTCAGAAGAGGAATACTCATCAGAGCTCATGAATGGCATAAGGAGGTTTAATGGAATCTCTATGGTCTCTAGTTGAGCCTCAGATTCCTTTGGTTCCTCAAAGGGAAACTCCTTATTGATCACTGGACGTCCCAGGAGGTTTTCCTCCTTGGGATTCACGCCCTCCTCCTCTTTTGTGGTTTCGGCCATGATGGTCATTTCAATGGCCTTGCACTCTCCTTTTGGATTTTCTTCTGTATTGCTTGGGAGAGTACTAGGAGGGATTTCAGTGACTCTTTTACTCAGCTGGCCCACTTGTGCCTCCGAATTTCTAATGGAGGACTTTGTTTCATTCATGAAACTTACAGTGGCCTTAGATAGATCAGAGACTAAGTTTGCTAAATTAGAGGTATTTTGTTCAGAGTTCTCTGTCTGTTGCTGAGTGGATGATGGAAAAGGTTTACTATTGTTAAACCTATTTCTTCCACCATTATTAAAGCCTTGTTGAGGCTTTTGTTGATCCTTCCATGAGAGATTTGGGTGATTTCTCCATGAGGGATTATATGTGTTTCCATAGGGTTCACTCATGTAATTTACCTCTGCTATTGCAGGGTTCTCAGGATCATAAGCTTCTTCTTCAGAAGATGCCTCTTGAGTACTGTTGGATGCAGCTTGCATTCCATTCAGACTCTGAGAAACCATATTGACTTGTTGAGTCAATATTTTATTCTGAGCCAATATGGCATTCAGAGTATCAATTTCAAGAACTCCCTTCTTCTGAGGCATCCCATTACTCACAGGATTCCTCTCAGAAGTGTACATGAACTGGTTATTAGCAACCATGTCAATGAGTTCTTGAGCTTCTACAGGCGTTTTCTTTAGGTGAATGGATCCACCTGCAGAAGTATCCAATGACATCTTAGCTAATTCAGACAGACCATCATAGAATATATCCAGGATGGTCCATTCTGAAAGCATGTCAGAAGGACACTTTTTGGTCAGTTGCTTGTATCTCTCCCAAGCTTCATAAAGTGATTCACCTTCTTTCTGTCTGAAGGTTTGAACATCCACTCTAAGCTTGCTCAGCTTTTGAGGAGGAAAAAACTTGGCTAAGAAAGCCGTGACCAGCTTATCTTAAGAGTTCAGGCTATCTTTGGGTTGAGAGTCCAACCACACTCTAGCTCTGTCTCTTACAGCAAACAGGAAAAGCATGAGCCTGTAGACTTCAGGATCTACTCCATTAGTCTTAACAGTATCACATATCTGCAAGAATTCAGTTAAGAACTGAAAAGGATCTCCAGATGGAAGTCCATGAAACTTGCCATTTTGCTGTATTAGAGAAACTAATTGAGGTTTTAGCTCAAATTTGTTTGCTCCAATGGCAGGGATGGAGATGCTTCTTCCATGTAAATTGGAATTAGGTGCAGTAAAGTCACCAAGCATCCTCCTTGCATTATTATTATTTTCGGCTGCCATCTCCTTTTCTTGTTCGAAAATTTTTGAAAGGTGCTTGCTGGATTGTTGTAATTTAGCTTCTCTTATTTTCCTCTTCAGAGTCCTTTCAGGTTCTGGATCTGCTTTAACAAGAATATTCTTGTCCTTGCTCCTGCTCATATGAAAAAGAGGGAATAGAAAAATAATAATAATAGGGGTCCTTTTTACCCAGGTATAGAGGTTCCCCTGTGTGAGTAGAAGAGAAGAACAAAAGAATGTAATATAAGGAAAGAAACACAAGGGTAAGGAGAGCAGAAGTGTGAGATGAAGAGAAGTGTTAGTAGATGAATAAATAAATAGAAGGAGATGAGAGAGAAAGAGAATTTTCGAAAATTATTTTTGAAAAATAGTTAGTGATTTTCGAAAATAGTTTTTGAAAAAGGTTAGTAATTTTCAAAAATTAGGAATAAAATTAAAATAAAAAATTAAAATAATTAGTTAATTAAAAAGAAATTTTGAAAAAGAGAGAGATATTTTCGAAAATTAGATATAGAGAGAGTTAGTTAGGTAGTTTTAAAAAAGATAAGAAACAAACAAAAAGTTAGTTAGTTAGTTGAAACAAATTTTGAAAATCAATTTTGAAAAGATAAGAAGATAAGAAGTTAGAAAAGATATTTTAAAATCAAATTTTTGAAAAAGATATGATTTTGAAAAAGATAAGATAAAAACATATTTTTGAAAAGATATGATTGAAATTAGTTTTGAAAAAGATTTGATTTTTAAATTTACAATTAATGACTTGATTCATAAGAAATCACAAGATATGATTCTAGAACTTAAAGTTTGAATCTTTCTTAACAAGTAAGTAACAAACTTGAAATTTTTTAATCAAAACATTAATTGATGATGTTATTTTCGAAAATTATGTGATAAAGATAAGAAAAAGATTTTTTGAAATATATTTTTAAATTTTCGAAAATAACTAAGAAAAATGAAAAAGATTTTATTTTTGAAAAAGATTTTGAAAAAGATAAGATTTTTTAAATTGAAAATTTGATTTGACTCATAAAAACAACTAGATTTTAAAAATTTTTGAAAAAGTCAAATCTAATTTTCAAAATTTATGAGTGAAAAAGGGGAAGATATATTTATTTTTTTTATTTTTGAATTTTTAATGATGAGAGAGAAAAATAATGAAAATGCTCAACGCATGGAAATTTTAGATCAAAACATGTGATGAATGCAAGAACACTATGAATGTCAAGATGAACACCAAGAACACTTTGAATGTCAAGATGAACATCAAGAACTTATTTTTGAAAAATTTTTGTATGCAAATAAGACATGCATGACACCAAACTTAGAAATCTTTAATGCTTAGGCACTAAGAATTCAAGAATGCATATGAAAAATACCATACAACACAAAACAAGAAAACATCAAGATCAAACAAGAAGACTTACCAAGAACAACTTGAAGATCATGAAGCACACTATGAATGCATGAATTTTTCAAAAATTTTATGCAAACTTTAAAACATGCAATTGACACCAAACTTAAAAACTGACTCAAGACTCAAACAAGAAACACGAAATATTTTTTTGATTTTTATGATTTTATGATTTTTTTGGATTTTTCGAAAATTAATGTGAAAAAGAAAAATAAAGATTCCAAAATTTTTAATATGAATTCCAGAAATCTTGTACTCTTAGTCTAAAGCTCCAATCTGAAGGTTAGGCATGGCTTAATAGCCAGCCAAGCTTTAGAAGATATAAATCAGGCATGCAACAGCTGATGTTCAAATTAACTTGCCTCTATGCTGATGGTTGGAAGCCCCTATCCAAAAGAATTAGACATGGCTTTACAGCCAGCTAGGCTCCAACATTTTTCATGAAACTCTAGAATTCATTCTTAAAAAATTTTAGAATAATTTTTGAAAACAGATGAGAAATTTTTGAAAGATTTTTGAAAATTTTTTTGAAAACTTTTTTGAAAATAAGAAGAAAATTACCCAATATAAGCAACAAGATGAACCGTCATTTGTCCAAACTCGAACAGTCCCCGGCAACGGCGCCAAAAACTTGGTGCACGAAATTGTGATCTCAGGCAACGGCGCCAAAAACTCTATACGCACGTCTTAATAAATCGTTTTTCATTCAAAACTTCGATACAACTAACCAGCAAGTGCACTGGGTCGTCCAAGTAATAAACCTTGCG
Source organism: Arachis ipaensis (assembly GCF_000816755.2). Taxonomy (NCBI): domain Eukaryota; kingdom Viridiplantae; phylum Streptophyta; class Magnoliopsida; order Fabales; family Fabaceae; genus Arachis; species Arachis ipaensis. Next base: position 99,336,657 of record NC_029789.2, on the reverse strand, counting down.
TGAGTAAGGGTCGATCCCACGGAGATTGTTGATATGAAGCAAGCTATGGTCATCTTGTAAATCTCAGTCAGGCGGATAATAATTGATTATGGAGTTTTCGAAAATAAATGATAAATAAACAGAAAATAAAGATAGAAATACTTATGTATATCATTGGTGAGAATTTCAGATAAGTGTTTGGAGATGCGTTCGTTCCTCTGAACTTCTGCTTTCTTGCTGTTTTCATCCAATCAGTCCTACTCCTTTCCATGGCTGGCTTTATGTAAGGACAACACCGTTGTCAATGGCTACTTTTCATCCTCTCTATGAAAATGGTCTGATGCGCTGTCACTGCATGGCTAATCATCTGGAGGCATCACCGTGGTCAATGGCTGCATCCTATCCTCTTGTGAAAATGGTCCAAATGCTCTGTCACAGCACGACTAATCATCTGAGGTTCTCGATCATACTGGAATAGGATTCACCCTCCTTTTGCGTCTGTCACTACGCCCAGCACTCGCGAGTTTGAAGTTCGTCACAGTCATTCAATCCCAGAGTCCTACTCGGAATACCACAGACAAGGTTTAGACTTTCCGGACTCTCATGAATGCCGCCATCAATCTAGCTTATACCACGAAGATTCTGATTAAGAGATTTAAGAGATAATAATCCAATCTAAGGTAGAACAGAAGTGGTTGTCAGGCACGCGTTCGTGGGGGAATGATGATGATTGTCACGTTCATCACATTCATGTTGAAGTGCGAATGAATATCTTAGAAGGGGAATAAGTTGAATTGAATAGAAAAACAGTAGTACTTTGCATTAATTCATGAGGAACGGCAGAGCTCCACACCTTAATCTATGGAGTGTAGAAACTCTACCGTTAAAGATACATAAGTGATGAAGGTCCAGGCATGGCCGAATGGCCAGCCCCCAAAACATGATCACAGGATCAAAAATACAATCCAGGATGTCTAATACAATAGTAAAAAGTTCTATTTATAATAAACTAGCTACTAGGGTTTACAGAAGTAAGTAATTGATGCATAAATCCCCTTCCGGGGACCACTTGGTGTGTGCTTGGGCTGAGCTTGAATGTTACACGTGCAGAGGCTCTTTCTGGAGTTGAACGCTAGGTTGTAACGTGTTTCTGGCGTTTAACTCCAGACAGCAGCGTAGAACTGGCGTTCAACGCCCTTTTACGTCATCTAAACTCGGCCAAAGTATGGACTATTATATATTTCTGGAAAGCCCTGGATATCTACTTTCCAACGCAATTGAAAGCGCGCCATTTTGAGTTTTGTAACTCCAGAAAATCCACTTTGAGTGCAGGGAGATCAGAATCCAACATCATCAGCAGTCCTTCTTCAACCTCTGAATCTGATTTTTGCTCAAGTCCCTCAATTTCAGCCAGAAAATACCTGAAATCACAGAAAAACACACAAAATCATAGTAAAGTCCAGAAATGTGAATTTAGCATAAAAACTAATGAAAACATCCCTAAAAGTAACTAGATTCTACTAAAAACATACTAAAAACAATGTCAAAAAGCGTATAAATTATCCGCTCATCACGTTGGAAAGCTAACATCCGGGGCATCGAAATGATATAAGATTTGATATTGTTGCACCGCGCATAGGGGCACGCACGCGCACGGTATGCGTACGCGCCGATGGTTGCACATGCTTCACTTAATGCAACTCGTGGCCAGCGAATTCTAAGGCATTTTGGGCCCAATCCAACTCATTTCTGATGCTATTTGACCCAAGGATTGAAGAGGGATGAGACGTCTAGTCATTAGTTTAGTTTTATTTGAGTTTTATCATGCCTTATTTAGTTTCTAGAGAGAGAAGCTCTCTCTTCTCTCTAGAATTAGGAGTAGGTTAGATCTAGATTAAGAATTCTTAGATCTAGGTTAATTTCATGCTTTGATTTACTTTTCCTTTATCAATTCCTCTTCTTCTACTTCTCCTCTCTCTAGTTTAGCATTTAATTCATGTAATTCTCTACTTTTATGTTGATGCACTTTTGTTCTTCTATTTCTCTTTAATGCAATTTATGTTTTCATGTTCCTTTATTGTTCATTTGATTTGTTGTTGTTTAATTCCTTGAAATTGAGTAGTGTAGATTTACTTTTCTTGAAATTTTACTTTGCTTTCCTTTTGTGCCTTCCAAGTTTTTGATGAAATGCTTGGAAGGATTTTAGTATAGAATTTTATGCTCTTGGCTTGGGAAGGTAACTTAGGAACTCTTGAGTCACTAATGTCTAAGTGATTGACGATTGGGAGCCATTAACTCTAGATCTCACTAATTGATTTGGTGGAGAACTAGGACTTATGGACTTGGATTGATATAGCTCACTTTACTTTCCTCTACTATTAGTTAGGGGTTGACTTAGTCGGATTGATCCTTGTCAATTCTCATGTTGTGGTTAGTGATAAGGATAGAGATCCTTGACCACCAAACCTTGCCAAGACTTTTCTAGTTGTTAGTTTATTTTTATTGCCATTTATATTTCATGTCTCTTATCCCAGAAACCCCAAAACATACTCCATAACCAATAACAAGACACTTTATTGCAATTCCTAGGGAGAACGACCCGAGGTTCCAATACTTCGGTTTATAAATTTAGCGGTTTGTTTTAGTGACAAACAATCTTTTGTATGAAAGGATTATTGATTAGTTTAGAAACTATACTATATTGCAACGAGCTTTCATTTGTGAATTCTAAACCGTCAAAAGTCCTCTCATCAATGACGCGCACGCGTCGATGAAGAATCTGGGATGAAGCACGCGCACACGTGGATGGGGCTGAAGCATGGAATTGATATTTTTGCTACCCACGCGCACGCACAGAGGACGCGCACGTGTGGGCAGCATTTATTAAGCCAACGTAGCGCTCAATAAGAGAATGCTATCGAAGACGTGTACGCGTGAATATGGCGCGGAAGCATGCTGGAAGCTGAAAATGGCAATAACGCGTACGCGTATGTGACGCATACGCGTCGATGAGCAAAACTGCAAAGAGATTCGCGGGCGCAGTAGACGCGTACGCGTGGATGAATGAACATTGCGCTCACTTTCAAAATGCAACGTTTTCCTGGAAACTGGAATCAAATGCCATTCTGACCCATTGCAACAAAGGCCAAAAAGCCCACTCCAAGTACTTGATGACTAAATTAGAAAGTGTATAAATAGGAGAAAATTTGATTTCATTAAGAGGCTGGATCTTTTATTTTGCCTTTTAGTTTTGATTTCTCTTTAAGCTTTTCTTTTGGTAATTGGGTAGGGAGGAGATCTGAGTTAGCTTCTTTTCTGTTTTCCTTTTGTTCTTCATTTTCTGCACTGGTGCTGAAGTTTTCTTTTAATTTTCTTCTGTTGTATTTAGAATTGGAGAATTGGAGATCAGATATGAGTTTTCTTTTCTGTTTTCCTTTGCTCTGTAATTTTTCTTTCTGGTCTTTTATTCTTCTGCAATTTCATCTTCCTGTTTAAGAATTTAGAATTTAATCTAAGCTTTCCTCTTTGTTTGTTTTCCTTCTGCAATTTTCCTTTTCTGCTTTGGAATTCTAAATCAGATCTGAGCATTATTTCTAGTTTACATCTTTTGCATTCTTTTCTCGGATTCACTACAGTTTACCTTGTTAACTTCTATTTTGATATTCCAGCACCCAATTTCTTTTATTATTCATGAAATTTAAGTTTCTTAGCAATTTAGATTCTGCAATTTAAATTACTTGCACTTTAAGTTTCAGCTATTTACCTTTCTTGCAATTTAAATTTCAGCTCTTTTAAATTTTTTGCACCTTAAGTTTCTGCAATTCACCTCTTCTGCACTTTAGGATTCTACAAATTTTCATTATGCACTCTAGTTTACTTGCAATTTCCCTTCTGTTAATCAAATTTCACCAAATTCATCAAATATTCGATTAACTAAATTCATCATCATACTAAAGTTTCTCAATCCATCAATCCCTGTGGGATCGACCTCACTTTTGTGAGTTTTACTACTTGATGCAACCCGGTACACTTGCCGATGAGTTTGTGTGGAATCGATTTTCCCTCATCAAGTTTTTGGCGCCGTTGTCGGAGATTGATTTAGATTGACAATGATTACGTAGGTGATAATCTAGATTAAGCATTTTTTTCTTTTTTTTTTGTTAAGTATACTAACTATTTGAGATTTTGTTTAAGCTAACATTAACCTAACTCTAGCAGTAGAGTGTCTTATTTTTTGTTCTGGTTTTGTTTATGTTGTATGCTAGGAGGAAGAAGACGTGAATCCACCTCCTTTGATTCTGAGCCAGAGAGAACATTTTTGAAATTGAGGAGAGAAGCAAGAGGGAAAGGTATTATTGGAGAAGAAGAATCAGAAGAGGAAAACCAAGAAATAGAGGGGAATCTCCCTAATCCACCAGAGGAAGTGGCCAACAACAATGGCCTACCTTAGAGAAGAGTTCTAGCTTCTTACACATTCCCCAATCCAAGAAACTGTGGGAGCAATATACTCACTCCCAATGTTCATGCAAATAACTTTGAGTTGAAACCTCAACTTATTACTCTGGTATAGAACAATTGTTCCTATGGAGGAGGGCCACTTGAAGATCCAACCCAACATATATCCATCTTCCTGAGGATTTGTGAAACTGTCAAAACAAATGGAGTGCATCTAGACATCTACAAACTACTGCTATTCCCATTCTCCTTAAAGGATAAGGCTTCTCAATGGCTAGAAACATTTCCCAAGGAAAGCATCAATAATTGGGAAGATCTAGTGAGCAGATTCATAGCCAAATTCTACCCACCTCAGAGGATCATTAGATTGAAGACAAAAGTGCAAACATTCACTCAAATGGATGGAGAATCACTTTATGATACCTGGGAAAGATACAAGACCTTGATTAGGAAGTGCCCACCAGAGATGTTTAGTGAATGGAATAAACTCCAAAATTTCTATGAAGGATTGATACTGAAAGCTCAAAAGGCCCTTGATTATTCAGCAAAATCCATTCCCCAATCCCCTTTACATTTCAAGCAATTTACATTTCTTGCACTTTAAGATTCCGTAACTTACATTTCTTGCACTTTAAGTTTTTGCTATTTAATTTCTTGTCCTTTACGTTTCAGCAATTTATTTCTTGTTCTCTTTACTTCAATGCAATTTAATTCTGCAAGTCACAAAACCATCAACCAAATCTTGATTCGCTTGACTAAATTAACCACTAAGCTAAAATTGCTCAATCCTTCAATCCTTGTGGGATCGACCTCACTCCCGTGAGTTTTTATTACTTGATACGACCCGGTACACTTGCCGGTTAGATTTGTGTGTTTTGGGAGAGATTTATTTTTCCTCCAAAATATCTCATCAAAGAGCAGCAGCCAGAACAAGTTAACTATATGCACAACCAAGGTGCTGGACAGAATGAATTTCATGGAGACACTTACAACCCCTCTTGGAGGAACCATCCCAATCTAAGGTGGGGAGATAACTGGAACCAAAATTCATGACAAAAGAACTCCAACCAAAACAACTCACGCAACACAAACCACCAGAACCATCAGCAAACTAACCAAAATCCATACAGAAAACCACAAACCAACTACCCCAATTCTAACTTCTATCCACCTCATAACCCATCTACTAACCAAAATAATTTCCACTAACCACCTTCAGCTCACACTCAGCCACAACCACCCCAAGAATCCCAAAGAATCTCCAATTTGGAGATGATGATGGAGAAGATGATGAAGAATCAAGAGTTGGCTAACAAGAATCATGAAGTCTTATTGAGAAACTTGGAAAGACAAATAGGAAAACTATCCAAATAGCCAAAAAGACCAACCAACACTTTCCCAAGTGACACCATTCCAAATCCCAAAGAAGAATGCAAAGTAATTCAACTCAGGAGTGGAAGAATATTGGAGGATGACAAGGTTGGCAGTAAGGAGGAAGTGGCAATTAAAGAGAAGGACCAGGAAGAGCTCAAGAAGAAGGATGAAGAGCCATAAGCTTCAAAGAAGGAAAAGCAAGTCATGGAAGAAAACTCACAAGAACAGAGGAAGGAAGTGAAGCCTTACACTCCTCCTCTGCCATACCCTCAAAGATTGCAAAGAGAGCTCAAAGATCAACAATTTCCCAAGTTTCTAGAGGTTTTTAAAAAGTTGGAAATTAACATACCACTTGCTGAAGCATTAGAGAAAATGCCCTTGCATGCTAAGTTCCTTAAGGAGCTTATCAACAACAAGAGAAGTTGGAACGAAAAAGAGACAGTGTTTTTAACCTAAGAATGCAGTGCAGTCATCCAAAAAGGGCTCCCACCCAAACTCAAAGATCCTGGGAGTTTCTTTCTGCCTAGCACCATTGGCAATATATCCATTGATAAGGCATTGTGTGATCTAGGATCAAGTATCAATCTGATTAAATGCCAGTAAGGCTGTCCTCTAGGCTGTGCTGTTTTTGATGCTGTTTTTGATTTTGCTTTCATTCTGCAGCTATTTTTATGACTCCACATGATCATCAACCTAAAGAAAACATAACATGGCAATGGAAAACAAATGTCTATAAAAAATAAATATAATTAAATAACATTGGGTTGCCTCCCAATAAGCGCTTCTTTAATGTCAATAGCTTGACAGTGAGCTCTTAGAGAGCTTCACAGAGACTCGGAGCTTAATGGTGGCCTCCCAACACCAAACTTAGAAGTTGAGTGTGGGAACTCTGTTTGACTCTGTATTGAGAGAAGCTTTTCATGCTTCCTCTCCATGGTTACAGAAGAAGATCCTTGAGCCTTAAACACAAGGTAGTCCTCATTCAATTGAAGGACTAACTCTCCTCTGTCCACATCAATCACAGCCCTTACTGTGGCCAGGAAGGGTCTTCCAAGGATAATGGATTCATCCTCATCCTTCCCAGTGTCTAGGATTATGAAGTCAGCAGGGATGTATAGGCCTTCAACCTTCACTAAGATATCCTCTACAAGTCCATAAGCCTGTTTCATTGATTTGTCTGCCATCTCTAGTGAGATTCTTACAGCTTGTACCTCAAAGATCCCTAGTTTCTCCATTACAGAGAGTGGCATGAGGTTTATTCCTGACCCCAGGTCACACAAAGCCTTCTCAAAGGTCATAGTGCCTATGGTACAAGGTATTAAGAACTTTTCGGGATCCGATTTCTTCTGAGGTAACTTCTGTTGAACCAAGGCATTCAGTTTCATGATTGCTCCTAGATACCGAGCTACTTGCTCTTCAACAACATCTTCATCCTCATCAGAGGAAGAATCTTCATAAGAGCTCATGAACTGCAGCATTAACTTCCATGGAATCTCTATGGTCTCTATATGAGCCTCATATTCCTTTGGTTCCTCAATAGGGAACTCCTTATTGGTCAATGGACGTCCAGCAAGGTCTTCCTCACTGGAAATCACTATCTTTGAGCTCTCTTTTTACTCCTTTGGCTATAGTTATGGCCTTGCACTCTCTTTTGGGATTCTCTTCTGTATTGCTTAGGAGAGTACTAGGAGGAGTTTCAGTAACTCTTTCACTCAACTGACCCACTTGTGCCTCCAAATTTCTGATGGAGGACTTTGTTTAAGTCATGAAACTGAGAGTGGTCTTAGATAGATCAGAGACTATGGTTGCTAAATCAGAGAGGCTCTGCCTAGAATTCTCTGTCTGTTGTTGAGAAGATGATGGAAAAGGTTTGCTATTGCCAAACCTATTTCTCCCACCATTATTATTATTGAAGCCTTGATTAGGCTTCTGCTGATCCTTCCATGAGAAATTAGGATGATTTTTCCAAGAAGGATTGTAAGTATTTCCATTGGATTCTCCCATGTAATTCACTTCTTCCATTCCAGGATTCTCAGGGTCATAAGCTTTTCCTTCAGAGGAGGCTTCTTTAGTACTGCCAGATGCAGCTTGCAATCCAGTCAGATTCTGAGAAATCATATTGACTTGCTGAGCCAATATTTTCTTCTGAGCCAATATGGCATTCAGAGTATCAATCTCAAGAACTCTTTTCTTCTGAGTCATCCCATTATTCATAGGATTTCTTTCAGAAGTGTACATGAACTGGTTGTTTACAACCATCTCAATGAGTTCCTGGGCTTCTGCAGGGGTTTTCTTCAGATGAAGAGATCCACCAGCAGAGTGGTCCAATGACATCTTGGACAATTCAGACAGACCATCATAGAATATACATAAGATGCTCCATTCTGAAAGCATGTCAGAAGGACACCTTCTGATCAATTGCATGTATCTTTTCCAAGCTTCATAGAGGGGTTCACCTTCCTTCTGTTTGAAGGTTTAGACTTCCACTCTAAGCTTGCTCATCTTTTGAGCTGGAAAGAATTTGGCCAAGAAAGCATTGACCAACTTTTCCCAAGAGTTCATGCTTTCTTTAGGTTGTGAGTCCAACCATATCCTAGCTTTGTCTCTTACAGCAAAGGGGAAAAGCATAAGTCTGTAGACCTCGGGATCAACCTCATTGGTCTTAACAGCATCACAGATCTGCAAGAATTCAGCTAAGAACTTATGAGGATCTTCCAATGGAAGTCCATGAAACTTGCAGTTCTGCTGTATTAGAGAAACTAATTGAGGCTTAAGCTCAAAGTTGTTTGCTCCAATGACAGGAATTGAGATGCTTCTTCCATAGAAGTTGGAAGTTGGTGCAATAAAGTCACCAAGCACCTTCCTTGCATCTCCACCATTGTTCTCAGGTTCGGCTGCCATGTCTACTTCTTTTTCGAAATTTTCTGTAATGTCCTCTCCGGAGTGTTGTGCTTTAGCTTCTCTTAGCTTCCTCTTTAGAGTCCTTTCAGGTTCAGGATCAGCTTCAACAAGAATGTCCTTGTCCTTGTTCCTGCTCATATGTAAAAAAAGAGAACAGAAAAGAAGAGGAATCCTCTATGTCACAGTATAGAGATTCCTTTATGTATCAGAGGAAAAGAAGAATAGAATGAAGAAGGAAGAAGAAGAAATTCGAACACAGAGAGAGAGAGAGAGAGGGTTCGAATTATTAGATGAGTAGAAGAGAAGTATTAGTGAATAAATAAAAAAAATAGAAAGAGATGAGAGAGAGAGAGAGAGTATTCGAATATTAATTAAAAGAAAATAAAAATATTTTTGTTTTTATTTTAATTATAAGTTAGAATTCGAAATGTAAGAAAAGAAATAAAATCAAATTGAAAACTAAATAAATTAATTAATTAAAAAGATTTTTAAAAAAATTGTTAGTTAGTTTTTGAAATTAATGAGAGAGAAAAGTAGTTAGGTGGTTTTGAAAAATATAAGAATTAGTAAACTTTTTAAAATTAAAACAAACAAGTCAAGTGGTTAATTGAAAAAGATTTGAAAATAAATTTTGAAAAGATAAGAAGTTAGAAAAAGATTTTGAAATTAAAATTTTAAAAAGATATGATTGAAATTTATTTTGAAAAAGAATTGAAACAGAAATTAAAAAGATTTGATTTTTAAAATTAAAGTTGATGACTTGAATAACAAGAAACTAAAAGATATGATTCTAGAACTTTAAGATTGAACCTTTCTTAACAAGAAAGTAACAAACTTGAAATTTTTTAATCAAAACATTAATTGTTAGTAAAGTTTTCAAAAATATGAAGTAAAAATAAGAAAAAGATTTTGAAAAATTAATTTTTAAAATTTTCGAAAACAAACTTAAAAGAGAAATGAAAAATATTTTGAAAAGTTTTAAGAGTGAAATTCGAAAATCATAAAAGAAATGAAAAAGAATTGATTTTGAAAAAGATTTGAAAAGATAAAGTTTTTAAATTGAAATTTTGACTTGACTAATAATTTTTTGACCAAGTCATCTCAAAATTTCGAAAATTATGAGAAGAATAAGGAAAATATATTTTTTTTACTTTTGAATTTTTAATGAGGAGAGAGAAAAATAACAAAATGAAACAAAACATAAAAATTTAAGATCAAAACAAATAATGCATGCAAGAACACTTTGAATGTCAAGTTGAACACCAAGAACATTTTGAAGATCATGATGAACATCAAGAACATATTTTTGAAAATTTTTAAGAAAAGAAAGACATGCAAGACACCAAACTTAGAAATTTTTTTAATAGGGACACTAACAATTCAATAATGCACAAGAAAAACAAGAAAAATTAAAGATCAAACAAGGAAAATCATCAAGAACAACTTGAAGATCAAAGAAGAACACAATGCATGAATTTTCGAAAATCTAAGAGAAATTAAAAATATGCAGTTGACACCAAACTTAAAATTTGACACTAGACTCAAACAAGAAACACAAAATTTTTTTGGTTTTTATGATTTTATTAATTTTTTTTCGAAATTATTTTGGAAAAAGAAAATAAAGAAATTCAAAATTTTTAATAAGTATTCCAGGATTCATGCAATGTTAGTCTAAAGCTTCGGTCCAAAAGAATTAGTCATGGCAAAATCGCCAGCCAAGCTTTAGCATAACAAATACAAACATGTCCTTTCTACAATGGAAAGTGGAAACCTCAGTCCAAAAGATTAGACATGGCTTAACAGCTAGCCAGGCTTTGATGACTGCGCATCATGTACCCTTTTTCTTATCTAAAAGAACCATAAAAGAGCATAATCTCATTTATCAATGCAATTTCATAAACCAAATGATATATATTATGGTACATTGCTTTGAAATAGGTTGTGCTGAATTTCAGCTGATAAGAGCAACAAAAGGGGAAGGAAAACAATAAATAAGGATGGGCGTGTGAAGCTAGGCGTGCCACTTGAAGCTCTGGGCGTGGCACGCCAAGCATTTGAACCAACTTTCAACAATGGGCGTGCCACTTGAAGCTATGGGCGTGGCACGCCAGGCCAACATTCCAGCAAAGAAGGTTGAAGAATTTTACATGGGCGTGCCACTTGGAGCTCTGGGCATGGCACGCCAAGTTTGTGAAGGCAAGATGTCAAAGAGGGCATGCCACTTGGTGTTTTGGGTGTGGCACGCTAGGCTTAAGTTCCAGAGGAGGGATTTTGAGCCCCACTATGGGCGTGGCACGCCAAGCATTGGGCGTGACACGCCGGGGCATATGCTAGTCTGACCTCCTCTCATTCAAATGAAGATATCTTGAGCTACACAACTCCAAATGAGACGATTTTGGTTCCATTATAAAGTAGACATCCAGAGCTTTCCAACCATATATAACATTTTATAATTAACACTAGAATGGAGGAAGATATTGACCCCAAAAATACATGGAGAAAAACATGTCACTGCAGAGTTACCAGCCTGACCTCTTCATCTACAAAGGAACATAACTTGCGTTGTAGAGGTCCAAATGATGTTACCTTGGTGGCGTTGGAAATCTGACATCAAGAGCTTTCCAATGATATATAACACTCTAGGGTGGACGTTAAAACTGGAGGTGAAAAAGGCCATTATATTAGCGTTACAAAACCTGGGCGTGCCACTTGATATCGAAGGCGTGGCACGCCATCTCTGTTTTCATAATCGGCGTGCCACTTGGAATTATGGGCATGGCACACCAGTTCAAATGGCCAGAGAGGAGATTTTGGTGCATCATTAAGGTGTGGCATGCCAGGTTTGGGCGTGGCACGCCAGCTTCACAACATATGGGGCGTGGCACACCAGAAGTGGGCGTGGCACGCCGGGCTACCTGACACACTGACCTATCCACCTTCAAATGGGCATAACTTGAGTTACAGAGGTCCAAATGAGTTGATTCCAAAGGCGTTGGAAAGCTAACATCCAGGAATTTTCAACAATATATAATACTTCATAGTGGATATTCATTTTGAGGCCCAACCAACTCCATACTTTCAACGTTGCAAAGTGGGTCATACTCCAAAGGGCAAAATCAACTGGGAGTGGCACTTGAAACCACATGCCAACTTCTTCCTGCAACCTCCAACCTTCAATCAAGCCCACTCTAACTCTCATTCAAGCCACACTTATCAATCAATCAAGGCCACAAGAAGAATCTAGAATTGTTTATTTTCATTTCATTGTAATTTGCTTTTAATTTCATTTAAGTTTGTAATTTAGGAGAGCCTATTTAAAGGCCTTAGTTTCATAGAATTAGGCATGGCTGGATTGGGGGAAGTCTTCGGACCCTTTCTATTCACCATCAATTTCTTCTCTTTTCTTTCTTACTTTGTAAATAATTTAGTTATGAATTACTAACTCTTTCCATTGGGAAAGAGAGCTCTATTGTTTTTCAATGGATTTATTGTTTTTATTCTTCTTCTTCTCTTCATTTCTCTTTAATTTACTAGAAAGAATTTCGTTCTTCATTCTAGCATTCAATTATCTTGGAAAAGAGATTAAATGTAATTTGGTTTTATGGGAACCTTGGAAGAGGAAACATAAAACCATTCTTGAAATTATTTCTCACACTTGAGTAGAATCTGGGTTTTGGTGTTTGGATATGTGACATATAATCCTCCTTCTACATGGACCTATAATGGTGTGTGGTATAATCAGGGACCAAGCATATTCGGAGGCTATTGATCAAGATTTGAGAGATTGAGTCACCAAGGGATTGGGGCTTAATCAATCATGATTGCCAAGAGGTCAATGAGTTGCATGATTGAAGATGAGATGAAATCAATTAATCCAGAGAATACAATATCTCTTGATCCCAATGCTTATTTTATCTTTCTTTCTTTTATTTACTTTATGGTTATTTACATTTTCTGGACTTTACATTTCTAGCACTTTACTTTCTTGTACTTTACTTTCCTTGCCATATACTTTCTTGCACTTTATTGCTTTCCTTTACTTTCATGTCATTTACATTTCCTGTTTGAATATCACTCAAATCTGAATAGTCTAACTAGCATAATCAATCAACTATTGTTTGCCTTAATCTGTTAATCTCTGTGGGATTCGACCCCACTCCTAGTGGGTTATTACTTGACGATATTTGGTGCGCTTGCCAAAAGAATGGATTTACCATTCATTATATGTGGGTAGTGAATTCCGGTCATCAGGCTTCAACATATCTCATGAAGCTCTAGAATTCATTCTTAAATTTTTTTTTAGAATTTTTCGAAAACTAATTTTTTTTGTTTTTTTTTTCGAAAATAAAAATAAAAAGCTTAAACATGAAATAAATTTACCCAATCTAAGCAACAAGATAAACCGTCAGTTGTCCAAACTCAAACAATCTCCGGTAACGGCGCCAAAAACTTGGTGCACGGAATTGTGATCACACTTTTCACAACTCCGGTACAACTAACCAGCAAGTGCACTAGGTCGTCCAAGTAATAAAACCTTACGCGAGTAAGGGTCGATCCCACGGAGATTGCCGGCTTGAAGCAAGCTATGGTCATCCTGTAAATCTTAGTCAGGCGGATTCAATTGGTTATGAGTTTTGATAATTGAAAGATAATTAAAACGTAAATTAAAATAAAGATACTTATGTAATTCATTGGTGGGAATTTCTGATAAGCGTTTGGAGATGCTTTGTTACTTTTGAACCTCTGCTTTCCATTGTCTTCATCCAATCATGCGTGCTCCCTTCCATGGCAAGCTGTATGTTGGTGGATCACCGTTGTCAATGGCTACCATCCATCCTCTCAATGAAAATGGTCCAGGTACAGTTTTTGTACGGCTAATCAACTATCAGATCTCTCGTCTCGGATGAAAAATACCAGGCACAGCTAATTATCTGTCGGTTCTCACTTGTGTCAGAATAGGATCTCTCTATCCTTTTGCACACTGTCACTGTGCCCAATATTCGTGAGTTTGAAGCTCGTCACAGTCATCCCATCCCAGATCCTACTCGGAATACCACAGACAAGGTTTAGACTTTTCGGATCTCAGGAATGCTGCCAATTGGTTCTAGCCTCTATCACGAAGGTTCTAATCTCACGAATTCAAATGCTTTGTTGTCAGGAGAGGCAAGTCAAATCCGTGGATCAGAGACCCAAGAGACTATAGTCCGTCTGTCATCCAATGACTATGTGGAATATCATGTAGACCGCTTGTGGTTGTCAGGCACGCGAATCTTGGCTAAGTGAGTAACGAAGATAGTGGGTGATTGTCACGAGTCACCCTTTCATTCTGACTTAACTGAATTAAGTATGAGAGTATATCTTGGAGAATAAGTAAGCGTGAATTGAAAGAGAAACAATAGTACTTGCATTAATTCATGAAGAACAGCAGAGCTCCGCACCTTAATCTATGAGGTGTAGAAACCCCACCGTTGGAAAATACATAAGAGAAATAGGTCTAGGCATGGCCGAATGGCCAGCCTCCCAAATGTGAAAAACTGCATGAGATTCTCTGATTACAATAGTAAAAAGTGCTATTTATACTAAACTAGTTACTAAGGATTACAGAAAATAAGTAACTAAGTGCAGATAGTGTAGAAATCCACTTCCGGAGCCCACTTGGTGTGTGCCTGGGCTGAGCATTGAGCTTTACACGTGCATAGACCTTTTCTAGAGTTAAACACCAGCTTTGATGCCAGTTTGGGCATTTAACTCCAGTTCTGGTGCCAGTTCTGGCATTTTATGCTAGAAAGGGTCTCTGGCTGGCGTTTGAAAGCCCGTTTGGGCCATCAAATCTCGGAAAAAGTATGGACTATTATATATTGATGGAAAGCCCAAGATGTATAATTTCCAATGCAATTGAGATCACGCCAATTGGATTTTGTAGCTCCATAAAATGCACTTTGAATGTAGGAGGGTCAGAATCCAACAGCATCTGCAGTCCTTTCTCAGCCTCTGAATCAGACTTTTGCTCAGATCCCTTAATTTTAGCCAGAAAATACCTGAAATTACAGAAAAATACACAAACTCATAATAAAGTCCAGAAATGTGATTTTTTCATAAAAACTAATAAAAATATAATAAAAAGTAACTAAAACATACTAAAAACTACTTAAAAGCAATGCCAAAAAGCGTATAAATTATCCGCTCATCAGTTTTTCAGAAATAAGAAACATATAACCACTTTTAATTTTGCTTTTCTATATTTTCCACTTGCTAACCACCACCAGGCTAAACTCAAATTTTGTTGCTTACTGTTGCATTGATTAAAATGGATAGGTATGAAGAAAACTGAGGAAAGGACAACACCATACCACCCTCAAACTAATGGACAGACTGAATTAGCAAACAGGGAGCTAAAGAGAATCCTGGATAAGACAGTTGGGATTACAAGGAAAGACTGGGCCAGAAAGTTGGATGATGCTCTATGGGCATATAGAACTGCATTCAAAACCCCAATTGGAAAGTCACCCTTTTAGCTGATCTATGGGAAATCATGTCACCTTCCTGTGGAACTAGAACATAAGGCTTATTGGGCCACTAAACTCCTCAATCTTGATTCTCAAGCAGCAGGAGAGAAAAGGCTACTTCAACTTAATGAACTAGATGAATTCAGATTGGAAGCTTATGAAAATGCAAAGATATACAAGGAGAGAGCTAAAAAGTGGCATGACAAGAAAATCTTGAAAAGAGAGTTTAAACCAGGACAACAAGTGCTCTTATATAATTCCAAGCTCAAATTTTTTCCTGGCAAACTCAAGTCTAAATGGACTGGCCCCTATCTGATAACCAAGGTTTTCCCACATGGAAGCCTTGAACTTCTGAATGAAGCAACAAAGGACATAATCACAGCAAATGGTCAAAGAGCTAAGCAATATCTGGGAGGATCTTGGAACAAAGAAGGAGGATGTCAAGCTAATGACGAACAGGCGCTTGGATTTTGCATTCAAGTTCGATTTCCATTTTTTATCTTGGATTTTGCAAGCTCTCATTGTAAGTATTTCCTTGTTATTACTCTTTATAGTTACATTGTCATTACTCTTTCTTCTAATTCAAGTTATAGTTCAATTTTTGCTTTTCTCTTACAATTTCAATTTCTTGTTGATGAATTTGATGTTGGATGTTGATTATATGCTCTCTTGTGTTATCCTTGTTGATTGAGATCAATTGTTGCTTTTAGTTTCAAGTTTTTACTCATTTTTCTCATGTTTAAGCTTTTTGCCCACCAAGTGTTTGACAAAATGTCAAACATGGTTTTAGGCTAAATTTTTTATTCTTGGCTTGGATAAAGTGAGCAATTGGGTTCCTAGAGTTGGAATGTCCAACATTTAGTTTCAATTTTTGGGTTGTTAATTGTTCTTGTTCCCACTAATGCTAATTTGTTGCTAAGGTAATTAGCAAGCAAGTTAGGATTTGTGGGTTAAGGACACTTATGCTCATTTAACTTACTTTCCGATGTGATGGTTGATCAAGTGAGACTAATCTATTATAATTTTCATAGTTGTGGTTCCAACAATGAAAGGACCCTTAGCTCACTCCAAGCCAAGACTCTTTTTGATGCTTTCAATCTTTTATACCTTTATATGTTGATTTCTTTTATACTTTACTTGTTTATATTACATAGTCGGTTCTTTAATTTCTTAATTAGTTCAATCATTAAAATTTTTCATGTTCTTTTATTGCTTTATATGTTCATTTCTTCATTCACAAATCGTTGATCACTACAACCGAAATTGCACACTCGTTGCTCTAAAGTGCTCCTAGGGAGACGACTCGGGAGTCTAATACTCTCGGTTTTAATTTGGTTTTGCTTGTGACATATCTTGTGAATTTCCAATTTGATCCGAGGGGCCAATTCGTCAGGTTGGGACTATACTTGCAACGTTAAATCCGTTTTTCTTGGATAACTGAGTTCCTAACCCACATGCGAATTGATCCTAGCCTCTCCATCAAATTTTGGCGCCATTGCCGGGGAGTTCACTTTAAGTGCAATGAGTGCTACTATTTTGGTGGTTGTAAATATGTGAATATTGTGAATACTTGATTTTGGTTTGCTACTTGGCTCTAATTGTAAATACCATATTCCTCTTTAGTTAACTTTAGTAGTCTTTGATTGTTAAGTTGGTTCTTGTTTACTTGTTGGTGCACGAAATTGTGATCATCAATGGCACCAACAACTTGGTACGCACAATTGTAATCTCAACTCTTTGTCACAACTCCACACAACTAACCAGCAAGTGCACTGGGTCGTCCAAGTAATAAACCTTACGTGAGTAAGGGTAGATCCCATGGAGATTGTCGGCTTGAAGCAAGCTATGGTCATCTTGTAAATCTCAGTCAGGCGGATTCAAATGGTTATAGAGAATTGATAATTAAAAGATGAATAAAACATAAAATAAGATAGAGGTTCTTATGTAATTTATTGGTGAGAATTTCAGATAAGCGCATGAAGATGCTTTGTTCCTCCTGAACTTCTGCTTTCCTATTGTCTTCATCCAATCATTCATACTCCTTTCCATGGCAAGCTGTATGTTGGGTTTCACCGTTGTCAATGGCTACCTCCCGTCTTCTCAGTGAAAATAGTCCAAATGCGCTGTCATCGCACGGCTAATCATCTGTCGGTTCTCGATCATGTTGGAATAGGATCCACTGATCCTTTTGTGTTTGTCACTACGCCCAACACTCGCGAGTTTGAAGCTCGTCACAGTCATCCCTTCCCAGATCCTACTCGGAATACCACAGACAAGGTTTAGACTTTCCGGATCTCAGGAATGGCTGCCAATAATTCTAGCCTATACCACGAAGGTTCCAATTTTAGATTAGAAACACAAGAGATACACATTCAAGCTTGTTTGCATGTAGAACGGAAGTGGTTGTCAGGCACGCATTCATAGGTGAGAATGATGATGAGTGTCACATAATCATCACATTCATCATGTTCTTAAGTGCGAATGAATATCTTGGAGAAGAAATAAGCTTGAGTTGAATAGAAAAACAATAGTACTTTGCATTAATTCATGAGGAACAGCAGAGCTCCACACCTTAATCTATGGGGTGTAGAAACTCCACCGTTGAAAATACATAAGAACAAAAGGTATAGGCATGGCCGAATGGCCAGCCTCCTTAAGAGGGTTCAATCATCAAAACATGATTAAAAAGATGATTAAAAGATGAAAATACAATAGCAAAAGGTCCTATTGATAGAGAACTAGTAACCTAGGTTTTACAGAAATGAGTAAATGATGCAGAAATCCACTTCCAGGCCCACTTGGTGTGTGCTTGGGCTGAGCGTTGAAGCTTTCACATGTAGAGATGTTTCTTGGAGTTAAACGCCAGCTTGGGTGCCAGTTTGGGCGTTTAACTCCAGCTTTTATGCCAGTTATGGCGTTTTGACGCCAGAATTTTTATGCTGACTTGGAACGCCAGTTTGGGCCATCAAATCTCGGGCAAAGTATGAACTATTATATATTTATGGAAAGCCCAGAATGTATACTTTCCAACGTAATTAAGAGCGCGCCAATTGGGTCTGTGTAGATCCAGAAAATCCACTTCGAGTGCAGGGAGGTCAGAATCCAACAGCATCTGCAGTCCTTTCTCAGCCTCTGAATCAGATTTTTGCTCAAGTCCCTCAATTTTAACCAAAAAATACCTGAAATCACAGAAAAACACACAAACTCATAGTAAAGTCCAGAAATGTGTTTTTTATTTAAAAACTAATAAAAATATAATAAAAACTAACTAAAACATACTAAAAACTACCTAAAAACAATGCCAAAAAGCGTATAAATTATCCGCTCATCACAACACCAAACTTAAATTGTTGCTTGTCCCCAAGCAACTGAAAATCAAATAGGATAAAAAGAAGAGAATATACAATTAACTCCAAAAACATCTATGAAGATCAGTCTTGATTAGATGAGCGGGCTTATTAGCTTTTTGCTTCTGAACAGTTTTAGCATCTCACTTTATCCTTTGAAGTTCAGAATGATTGGCATCTATAGGAACTCAGAATTCAGATAGTGTTATTGATTCTCCTAGTTCAGTATGTTGATTCTTGAACACAGTTACTTTATGAGTCTTGGTCGTGACCCTAAGCATTTTGTTTTCCAATATTACTACCGGATACATAAATGCCACAGACACACTCTTAAGCACACTCTTCTTTTCCAATATTACCACCGGATACATAAATACCACCAGATTGTGACTCAGCTTTGCTAAAGGCCCCAATTTCTCTTTTTTCTCTCTTTTTTTTTATTTTTCGCATATATTTTTTTTCTGCAAGCTTTTCACTGCTTTTTCTTGCTTCAAGAATCAACTTTTATGATTTTTCAGATTATCAATAACATTTCTCCTTTTCTCATCATTCTTTCAAGAGCCAACAATTTTAACATTCATGAACAACAAATTCAAAAATATGCACTGTTCAAGCATTCATTCAGAAAAACAAAAAGTATTGCCACCACATCAAAGTAATTAATCTGTTTTAAAATTCGAAATTCATGTACTTCTTTTTCTTTTTGCAATTAAAAACACTTTTTATATAAGAAAGGTGATGGATTCATAGGACTTTCATAGCTTTAAGGCACAGACACTTAGACACTAGTGATCATGTAATAAGACACAAACATAAATAAAATATAAAGCATAATTTTCAAAAAAAAAACAGAAAAATAAGAACAAGAATATTAAAGAACGGGTCCACCTTAGTGATGTCGGCTTGTTCTTCCTCTTGAAGATCTTATGGAGTGCTTGAGCTCCTCAATGTCTCTTCCTTGCCTTTGTTGCTCCTCCCTCATGACTCTTTGGTCTTTTCTTATTTCATGGAGGAGGATAGAATTCTCTTCGTGTTCCACCCTTAGTTGTCCCATATTGGAACTTAAGTCTCCTAGGGAGGTGTTGAGTTGCTCCCAATAGTTTTCTGGAGGAAAATGCATCCCTTGAGGCATCTCAGGAATCTCATGATGAGGAATTTCCTCATGCTCTTGGTGAGGTTCATGAGTGGGCTCTCTTGTTTGCTCCATCCTTTTCTTAGTGATGGGCTTGTCTTCATCAATGAGGATGTTTTCCTCTATGTCAACTCCAGCTGAATTGTAGAGGTGACAAATGAGATGAGGGAAGGCTAACCTTGCCAAAGTAGACGACTTGTCTGCCACCTTGTAGAGTTCTAGGGAGATAACCTCATGAACTTCTACTTCCTCTCCAATCATGATGCTATCGATCATGATAGCCCGGTCTATAGTAACTTCAGACCGGTTGCTAGTGGGTATGATTGAGCGTTGGATGAACTCTAACCATCCCCTAGCCACGGGCTTGAGGTCATGCCTTCTTAGTTGAACCGGCTTCCCTCTTGAATCTTTCTTCCATTGAGCGCCCTCTTCACAAATGTCTATGAGGACTTGGTCCAACCTTTAATCAAATTTGACCCTTCTAGTGTATGGGCGTGCGTCTCCTTGCATCATGGGCAAGTTGAATGC
>NC_029789.2:99311929-99316400 GCF_000816755.2 Arachis ipaensis | reverse complement strand
ATCCGGGTTTACACTTTGATCATGGTTCTTGGTGATCCATGCATTGGCATAGAACTCTTGAACCATTAAGATCCCGACTTATTGAATGGGGTTGGTGAGAATTTCCCAACCTCTTCTTCGAATCTCATGTCGGATCTCCGGATATTCACCCTTTTTGAGCTTGAAAGGGACCTCGGGGATCACCTTCTTCTTGGCCACAACTTCATAGAAGTGGTCTTGACACACCCTTGAGATGAATCTCTCCATCTCCCATGACTCGGAGGTGGAAGCTTTTGCCTTCCCTTTCCTCTTTCTAGAGGTTTCTCCGGCCTTTGGTGCCATAAATGGTTATGGAAAAACAAAAAGCAACGCTTTTGCCATAATTGCTCGTCCTTGATATGCCGGATTTACAACGGTTCAGAATTCCACAAAATAATGCCGTTGTTAGTATAGTCCAAACCAATAGTTAATCCTCAAATCAAATTAAATTTTTAGGTTGTCACAAAGAACAATCCCCAATTAAGAAATAACTGGAGTATTTGGACTCCGGGTCGTCTCCCTAGGAAACAATGAAGTGCATGCGTATTGGCTATGATGGGGTAAAAGGGGGGTTTTGTTTATGAGATGGCAAGAAAGTAAACTGAGTGAGTAAGTAAAGAAAGCAAAATAAAGAACTCTTGGCTAAGACTTGGGTACTTGAGATCACCATCCTAGTCAACAAACCAATTATTGACAATTATGAGAGGCCAACCCATTAAGTCTACTTCTCGAAGCCTTAAGTACGTAACATTTACTCCTAGAATTGAATTATGTCAAATAGGCTTGATCACATCCACCCTTAAATCCTAACCTACCTACTAATTGACTTAGTAGTGGGTTAGCGTCAATGGGCTTCAAATTGATCACCCAGGGTTCTCAAATCACCAAATCCATTATGTCCAAAAACTCAAGATCACTCAAGTCCCTTGGCTTAGGCCAAGAGTTGACAAAACTACTCAAAAACTAAAGAGATCATTTCATCAAACACGTAGAATGCAATAAAAATCAGCATCATAAATTGCAAGAATACTAAAATCCATCACTATTAATTGCAAGAAAAGTGAGATCACAACTCAATTCATTAATTAAGAAAACATCAACATCAAAATTGCATTAAATGTAAACAAATCCAACATGAGTCATCATCACAAAAGAGAGCAAAATGGGAAATTAACCTAAAAACTAAGAGAATCAAGATATAGAAATGAGAAATTATCAAAGAAACAAGATGAGATCAAGTAATTAAACATGAAATTAAGATAATCTAACCTAATCCTAACCTAATTCTAGAGAGAAGAGGGAGCTTCTCTCTCTAGAAAACTAACTAAAGGCTCATGTTGGCTAAACTAATTGCTCTCCCGTTGCTTGGACTTCAATTCTGTATGAAATACACTCAGAAACAAGTTGGATTTGGGCCTGGACTGCTCAGAAATTGTCCCCAGCGTTTTGCCTTCAAGTGGGCCACGTGAGAGTATCGGCGCGTGCGCGTCGACCGGCAAATTCTCAACCCGCGCGGACGCGGCGTGTACGCATGCGCGTCTATTGGCGAAACCACTTTTGCGCGTACGCGCCTGGTGCGCGTGCGCGTCCTTTGGTGCATTCCCAATCTTTGTCTCTTCATGCATTCTCTCTTTTTGTATGCTTTTCTCCTCATTTCTTCCATCCAATACTTGCCTTATGAATCCTGAAATCACTCATCAAACACATCAAGGCATCGAATGGAATTAAAGTGAATTAAAATCACCAATTTGGAGCCTAAAAAGCATGTTTTTACACTTAAGCAAAATTCAAGGGAGAATTACAAAATCATGCTATTTCATTGAATAAATGTGAGAAAAGGTGACAAAATTCCCCAAAATAAGCACAAGATAAATCATGAAATCGGGGTTTATCAAATCTCCCCACACTTAAACTAAGCATGTCCTTATGCTAAAATCAAGAAGAAGCAAAAGGGTATTAACATTTATTCAATGCAATTACTAAATGCAATCTATCTACATGATGCAATGGTTTAGTCAAAATAAATCAATCTTCAAGAATATGCATACAAGCACAAGGGCCAAGGTATTAGCAATCAAGAAAACCACAATTGGATTGAATCATTGAATGAGTTCACAAACTTGCAAGAAAAGTTGATCATGGGTGGAAACATGTAATCGAGCGATCGAACCCTCATCGGATGTGTATCCGCTCTAGGCATTCAAGTGTATGGGGTTGATTCACTCAATTCTCCCCTACTCATGCTTTCCAAGATTTGTTTTTCATCTAACAATCAACAATTACTTTATGCATGCATACAAATATCATGAGGTCTTTTCCATAGGTTGTAATGGGGCTAGGGTCAAGGTAGGATGCATATGGTTAAGTGAGCTAGAAATTCGAATCTTTGATTAACTTAAACTTTCCACCTAACCTATGACAACCTATACAATTCTAAACAAACCTAACTACCCATTCTTCACTTTTCTCACACACTCATGTATTCTCTTTTTGATCACCACACATATGCATTGACTTTTATTGAACTTCACTTTGGGGCATTTTGTCCCCTTTCTATTGCTTTTCTTTTTCTTCCTTTTTCTATCTCCCCTTTTTTTTTAAACTAAAATATGTACAAGAACATCAATGCATATGGTTTACACATGATTAATACATGAGCATGTACTCAATTCCCAAGATTTTTCATCAAACATACTTTTATCTCTACCCCATGTTCCCAACTTCCCAAAATCAATTGATGAACACTCTCACTAGTCTAAGCTAATCAAAGATCGAAATTAAGGACATTTATTATTTTTCACTTAGGCTTGTAATGTGCTACAATTAAGAACAAATGGGTTAAACATAGGCTCAAAATTGGCTAGCAATGGAAGATAAAAGGTAGGCTTATTTGGGTAAGTGAGCTATTTGAACAATAGCCTCAATCATATAAATGTATGTATACACATGATAATGGACATAAAGAATAAAAAAAATCAAGGATTACAATCATAGGAGGAGAATAATGCACACAAGAATGGAAGTAAGTGGTTATGTATGATGTAACCACACAATTAGGCTCAATTCTCACATGCTTGTGTTCTTAGCTCAAAACATGATTGGAATGGACTTTTGGTTGTTTAGGGTTTTATTGCAATGAAGAGAGTGAGGGGGAAATGTTTGTAATGGAGTAAGGAGTTTCTTGTACCGAAATGAAGAGTTGTGAAGAGTGGGTGATGACCATGAAGGTGGGTACGGAACAAGGGTCATATATAGGGACGTTGTGAGAGAGTGGAGGGTATGGATTGATGGAGTGGTTACTTGATGGACGGTTGGGGTTATGCATGGACAAAAGACAAGGATCATCACTTTATGAATGAGATTGCTCGGTCTTTTAGGGGTCCCATTTTTCCAATGTTGCATGGCAACATTTTCCAATGTATTCCCTTTTTAGAACAAGTGTGTACCCCCTCCTTTTGTGGTGTCCGATCCTTCTTTGTTTAGTTGTCCAATCCATCCCTTTTAATGCTTCTTTTCTTTTCCTATAAAGATAAAATAAGAAAAGTAAGACATAATATCAAAAAGACAATTTAGCCTTTACGGCTATGATTAATAAAGAAAAGAAAAGATTAGATTGTTTATTCATGAACTCCAACTAACTAACTAACTGTGTATCCTTATATGCATTTTGGTGGCACCAAACTTAATTTGAAGCACTGTGATGAAAAGTTCTGTTCAAAGCTCCAAGACTAGCATGCTCTCTGTTGCATTCATGCTTTATTGGTACGCTTTGAACACCAAACTTGTTCTTCACTATATATACTGCAATATAAGAATGTCGCCAAGTTTGAGTTGGAATTTATGAATATTGACTTATTTATTAGTAAAAGCTAATAAAACATGGGTTGCCTCCCATGAAGCGCTTCTTTAGCGTCACTAGCTTGACGTTTCTCCTTCATCAGGGAGGTTGATAATGCTTCAAGTCCTCCCCTCTTACCTTGGACTTATATCCATTGGTTGTATCAATGATCTCCACATGTTCCAAGGAGAGGACTCTGTTAATAGTGAAGACCTTAGGTAACTGAGATGGTACAGTCGGGAGATTAGGGGGGATATCTGGGAAGTAAGCTGAGATCACTTTATCTCCTGGAGAGAAATCTTTCGTAGGGATCTTCTTGTTCCTCCACTCTCTTGGTACCTTCTTCTTTGTCTCTTTTGATGCTTCCCTGCTCTTGGCGACTTCTTCTTCTAAGTGAATTTTGTTGTTGTCTTCACATGCCTCTGGTGGTTTAGGTTCCTCCAGCTTCTCCTTGAGCTGTGACGATTGCTGTTTGCCTTGTTCATCATTCAATGGGGTTTTCGGATGCGTTGGTGGTGCCTCAGTGCTTGTTTCGGGCCAACAGAGCATCTACATTGTTTAGCTCCATTACTCCTCTTGTGTTCCCTCTTTCGGAAGCATAGAAGTAGTCGTTCT